>NC_058131.1:23430228-23439590 GCF_016433145.1 Gracilinanus agilis
ATAGTCTCAGAATGAAGAAATTATGTATATATATATATATATATATATATATATATATATATACATATATATATTTAAAAGAGTATCCATAGAAGGGTAGGACCATGTGGTAAACACACACACACACACACACACACACACACACACACGTCAACAACAAATAATCTAAAATTTCAAATATGAGAGTAACTGGATATAGAACTTGTCTTCTTGCGTTTCCTCTGCTCAATATATTCAGTTCTATAGCTAAAGTAGAAGGGCCACTTTCAAAACTGCAGTCAAGCGACCCAGAGTTTTCCTGCTTTTATAAGATGCCTGTGAATACTCTTGGAGAACTAGAAAGGCCAGCAGCTTTCTCGAAACTTTTGGCAACAACGATTCTTCCACTCTCACAGATCAACTGCCTGGCCTCTTTGGCATCAGTAAAATGAAGCTCAAATGATGAACACGTGGCAGAAAATGATGGCTGATAGAAAGGTTGACAGGGCTGTTTTTTTCTCTAATGTCGCCCCATAAAAGGCATCATTTCCAATGACAGTGACTATATACCTCCACCATTAAATATATTTAAGACTATACTTAGTAGCTTTTGGCACAGTAAAAAAGTCATTTAAAAAGGCACTCCTATTTACTCTTTATAGAGTCTGCCCCAAATAATATCAATACCTGCTGAAATATGGTGAAGAAAGTATAGTTTGTCTAATACAGAAAAAGAAAATGACTCACCTTTGAAAATGGTTTTCATAGATCATTGGTTGTAAAATATTTTCTTCTGCTATTTTTTTCCTACAGATCTTACATCAGTCATTTTCATTATTTCTAGTGTCATCCCATCCCCAGGTGATCTCCCCAAACTCTTTAGCTCTATAAGTCACCTTGAAAAGGTTATAATTTTAATGTAATTATACATATACACAAATATACATATATGTGTGTATTTACGGCATCCTTCCTTAAGCAGGGATATCATGGAAACATGAACATATATGTCAAAACTAAAGGCAGAGTTCTCAGAAAAATGCCATCCACTCAATAGGAAGGGAAAAAAATAATTTGACCAAAACAAATCATTTGACCACATCATCAATTTTTTCCCCTTCTTATTATATGGATTGAATTTTTTCTTGTATATCTGTCTGGAATGTGCCAGAGAACAGATCACAGCAACAAAGAACTGGAGAGTTGGAAGAGATCTGAAAGATATTCTAATCTAATCACTCCATTAAAAAAAAAAGATGCAGATGTGATACAGAAATAAAATGGAATTCCTCAAAATTTGCACAAAAAGGAAATATCATTCAACATTATAATTAATATCTAGGTTTGTACTACATGTCAACATTGTTTTATTCCCTTTTCTGTTCTATCTTATATACTGTGTTCACTTTGATGCTCCCCTTTTTTTCGGGGGGAAGGTCATTAACATGGTTAGGGGAAAGAGTACAACTTGAGGAGACCAGAGACCATGTCACATCAAGAGGATCATTTGAAGACTTGAGTGCATAAGGGATTCATAAGAAGGATTTTTTGGTATTTGAAGGGCTAGGGTGTGAAGAGGAATCTGATGGATTCTCTTTGTCCTTAGGGGACAGAAATCAAAGTTGGATAGAGGCAGATTTGTTTTAGTATATGGGAAAAAAATTAGTCAACCAACCAAACCAAACAAGCAAACAAACAAAAACCTTTTCGAATCAATAGAGCCCTGAAAAAGTGGAATGAGTTGCCTTGGGAGATATTAGATTACTTCTCACTGAAAGTATTCAACACTATACTGAGTGAACCAATAGTTTGTGATGCTACTGTGTGGTTTGAACCTGTATTCCACAGTAATATTTTTGAAAATATAATTTTATCTTTTAAACAATGCATGCATATATTCTCCATAAATATGGTTGTAAAACTTTATGTATGTTGTCACATATGCAGATGCACACTAACACACACGTATATGTATGTATCTGTTTCAACCTTTTACACTTACATAGATATAATTTATGTATACATGGTATATTATGGCATTAATAAATAAAAAGGAATAGAAATGTAGGTGAATATAAATTTTATGTCATATATAATCCCATATATGCTAGGGAATATAATTTTATATATTCTTTACCAATTGGGATGAAGAAGGGATAGTCATATAAGTACAAAGAGAACCAAGAAAGAATGATGCTTTGAGAACCCAGACAAGAGAGATTTTTCAGGATGAAATGCTTATAACATTGAGAAATTCTGCTGATGAAGAAAGGAAGATGAGAACTAGGATAAGACCATCAGTGTGTCAATTAGATCATTGTGATTTGTGAGAGACCTGTTGTAGTTAGGTTTTAAGTCTAGAAACCATATAGCATGAAGGGGAAAAGACAATGGGGTGAAGGGGAGCAGATAGATGGCTCAGTGGATTGAGAGTCAGACCTAGAAAAGAGAGATCCTGGGTTTAAATCTAGCCTCAGACACTTCCTAGCTGTGTGACCCTGGATAAGTCATTAAAAACCCATTCCATAACCCTTATTGGAATTTTCCCTTAGAACCAATGCAGAGTTTTGATTATAAGATGGAGTGTGTGGATTTTTTTTTACTGCACTGTGAAGAGAGGATGTGGAAATAGTAAGGGAGATAGCTTTTTGTTGTTGTTGCTCTTTCCCTAGTATTTTGTCTATAAAAGAAAGGAGATGAAGCAGCTAGGTGGCTCAGTGGTTTGAGAGTTAGGCTGAGAGAGGTGAGGTCTTGGATTTAAAACTGACTTTAAATACTTTCTAGCTGTGTAACTCTGGGCAAGTCACTTAACCTCCAATGTCTAGTTCTTATTCCACTCTTCTGCCTTGGAACAAATACACAGTTTTTATGCTTTGACAGAAGGTATGGGATTAAAATAAAGGAAGTTGAAATTTTGAGCTTCTTCTTGAAAATTAGTAGGATCAATTTAAGGAAATTTTATTATTATTTTTATTTTTCATGTATTTTGGGCTTTTATTGCACCTATACCTATGTGCCCTGACCCCCAAAATCACGTGGCTCTGGAGCAAGTAGTTCATCTCCTTTTTCTACATACTTGACCTCCACATTGAAAATGTTTTTAGTTCTTCTCTTACCTAAACCCAAGGGAGGGGCCATGGGCAGTGAGTGATGGACAGAGAGAAAGGTGCCATATGAATGAATATATTAGGAACATATAGGGGAAGAGATGGAAATACTAGAAAGTGATATACTTTTAGGAGACTTGGATTCAGGTTCTAGGGTTGGTTCTATTTCTTTGAATGATCTTGAGTAATTTCTCTTGATTGGATTACCCCTCCCCTTTAAAAAAAATTAAGGAGTTGAACTACAAGATATTACATGTCCTTCCCAGTTCAAAGGCTCTATAAAAATTGGAATAGACCCCAGGGGTCCAGACAGGCCCACCAAGTGAAAAGACTCCTCCTTACTGTGTCTTCCTCTGGGGAGCTGTAACAGTATCATTCCATAAGGGAAGCTAGACTAATAAAATTTTTAAAACACTCAGTTTGATTCCTGTGTCCTTTTCTTGTAAATATTATGATTGATTCTAAAGATGATGATGGGGTGACAAGCCATTGGGCAGATCGAAAGGATAAGAACAGATGGTTTGCTACTATGGACATGGTGTATTTAGGTAAGTAGAGGCTTGGGGAAACCCCATGGTGAGGGTTTATCTGATTAAGATTCTTTATGTAGTTGGGTTGGAGTTGGGAAAGAGGGCATGAATGGAAGAGAGAGATTTTGCTTCGTTCTGCATATGCTGTACCAGATGATCAGTGTCCCTGAATCCTTGAATTTGACAAATAAAAGATCCTAGGGGTGAGTGACCCATGCATCTTAAATCTTGTTCAATGACACTGGAAGACAGACAGTGGGATCAGTTTTTTTGGGTGCTAGTCTCCAAAAGGAAGGCCCCAGAGAGGGCAGATGCTGAAAATGAATTGGAGGTCAGAGCTGATTTAGAGTCATGACCACATTTGGGATCTATATGAGGGAGTAGAATGTAGGCATATGTCCCCAGCTAAGTGCATCACTCATTTATTTCCAGATTTTCCTTAATTATAAGGAAGGATAGGAAGGGCAAGGATCCCTGCTTAGATGGGGGAAAAGAAAGTACTTGAGACCTCACAGTGGTTCCCAATAGCTCTTCCTGGGAAAAAAGTACTGTGAAGATAGAATCAACTCTTCCCTGCCCATTCTTAGATTTAATCATCAGAAATGTAAAAATAATCCACTTATCCTTAAGTGGGGTAGGTCTGCCCAATAGTGGGTGACAAATCAGAAGCAACTGACTGCCCTCTGGGCAGACCTAAGCAAAGTATATAGCTGTAATTGGTACACATAAAGTGGTGGGAAGGCACAGGAATTGATAAAAAGAATGGTCTTTAAAAGTGGCCAGAACTTCCTGTGATAGAGTCTCTTTACCTTGAAATGGACCCTGGAGGAGCTCCAGGTGAGCACATAGGACTGCTTTCTATTTCTCCTTAGATCTACCATGCGGGTGAGTGAAAAAGGCTGACTCTCTTCCTTGGCCTTTTCTGGACTACTAGCCTCTGGAGGGGTTCCTTGTCTGGGAGGAGGCCTTATCGCTAAAACCCTTGTTAAATGACCCCGGTTGGGACTACTGGAGCCCTGCCAGAGTAAGTCGGGTCTTAAGCACATAGTCTAGCTCATTAAGCTAGATCTCTTACTCTGCCCTCTTTCCAATTTCTCTACTTTCACTCTTTCTCCTTTTGTAAACAAATTAACATAAAAATCATTTTGGAATTGAGTAATTAATTCCTGGTGAACATACTCTTAAATAACTTAGTCCAACCCTTTAATTTTAACCGCTTACATTACTGTCCCCCTTTATAGTATCCAGAAGGAGAGCTTGGGCTAGAGTACCCAGAGACAGCCCTTTGGGAAAAAGAAGAGAGAAGAGTTGTAGACCCCACATGGCTCTCCAAAGATCTCTTTTGTCACTTGGAAAGAGTACTCAGTGGCCAAAATGCCTACTTTGTATTGCAAGAATAGGAAGAGAATAAGGAGGATTTTTTTTTTTTGGAGATGCTTCTAGAATATCCTAAAACAGTGAATGAACACTAAAGGAGTAACTGGTTAGGGTCAGAGGATCAGTAGGACCAGCCAGAGAGGACAGAGGAGATCAGAACTTGGGAAAATATCCCCATCCCCCCAGAGTTGCATGCAAGGAACTAAGATGGAAGAGCAAAGGACCCTCTGCTCCTCCTATTCTTCCAGGAATACAAAACAAGAAAATAAACCACCTCATAACAAAGAATAGATGGAGGAGCATATCTTACTTGTGTAAGAGGAGAGACCCTGGCAGCACTGCATCTGAAACAACTGGCAGATCTTAGACTAGCCCATGACTTTGCCAGAGGCATTAAAGATTCAGAACTGAAGGAACCCACTCAGAGCCACTCCATACAGGTAGAGAAGGCAGGAAATTTAAAACATAGTATCAGAGCCAGGGGGCTAAAAGGAAGCAGTGAGGTGGAACTGGAAGGACTGTATTCTATCCACTACTATGTGGCAGCAGAGCCCTAGGTTGTGGGGAAGCAGAGAGGTAGAACTAGAACTACAATGAATTAACCTGCTGACTTTCAAGTGGTAGCAGAGTGCCTGAGGTGGCAAAACTCAAGGTGGGGAACCTGCCCAGTTTATGGTTCCTTGGTAGGAGCAGGGTATCAGTGGAGTGGGGAAAACACCAGTCCACACACACAAAAAAATAAAACAAAACCCAGGGGAACTGGTAGCATGGGGTGCTGAATATAGGTGGGCAAAACAGGTGTGAACCTCCCCAGAGCAAGCCAGCAGGGCCACCTCTTTGATAGACACACTATGGGGAAGAAGAGCAATGAGTTCTACTTCAAATACCAAAGAAGAGCACTCTGCAAGCTTGGAGCAGTGCACTATATTTCCCAAGAACAGAGAAGACCTTCAATAAAGACATAAGGTAAAGGGGAAAAAAGCCTAGAAAAATGAGCAAAGGACAAAAAATTCCTGATGTTATAAAGTTACTTAAGTGACAGAGAAGATGCATGTATGAATTTACTTTCACTGGAACTAGCTCAAAGAATAATACTCACTCTCAGACATTTATAAAAATCTACCTTACCCTATGGGAAAGTACAAGGATAAAGAGAATAAGGAAGGGGAAAAGGATAAAAAAGAAGGATGAACTAATGAAACTGAAAGTAGTTGAAAACTACTTTGAAAACAGTAGTTGAAAACAAAAGATCTGTGAACAAAAGTCTTAAAGGAGATTAGAGAGAAACAGAGACAGAGGGACAGAGTGGGAGAGAGAAAAATAAAGAGGGGGAAAATGGAAGCATATGAAGGAAATTTTTGAGGGGATTTTGATTACAAAGATGAAATCAAAACTCTGGTGCCCCCTGTAGTCAGCAGGAAAAGCCAGCAATTGAGTTAGGGGACAATGTGGTAGGAGGCAGACCAGTGTCCCCTGGGTAGTCCCCTGGCCAGGGAGGCAAAGACCGAAGCGTGACAGTTAGCTCATGAAGCAAAGAGAAATTTAGATGAACTGAGGACAGATGGGATTTTCCTATCCTCTACTTTCTTGTTTGGGGCTAACTGAAGACTGCTGGCACTACTGCAGTAGAGTATAGGCAGAAAGCCAGTTAAATGGAGGCTATATATCAGTAATGGTGAACCTTTTAGAGATAGACTGCTGAGTCCCACCCCACACCTCACTCCTCAGACCTAGTACTGTACCCACCCCTCCCAGACCTTTCCCCTCACCACATTCTGGGTACACCCAGCCCCCCTTACCTCACACAGGACAAACAGAAGACCCTGCCAAATAAATTCAAGAATAGTACAAAAATTCCCATTATTATAGGTATTACTTAATAACATTCTAAAAATATTAGCTAAAGTAATGAGTAGAAAAAAAATTGAACAAATTAGAATAGGCATGGAAGAAACAAAGTTATCATTCTTTGCAGATAACTATGAAGTTCATCAGGAAGAACAAAAGACCAAGAAGATCAAGGGAATTAATTTAAAAAAAAATATGAAATGAAGAGGCCTGCCTGTATAAAGTGGTAATCATCAAAACAGTCCATTACTGGATAAGAAATAGAATGGTGGATCAATGGAATAAGTTAGGTAATCAATACATGGCAGTTAATTTCCATAGCAACTTAGTGTTCAATAAACCTTAAGATCCAAGCTTTTGGAGAAACAGCTCTCTATTTGACAAAAAAATGCTGGGAAAACTGGAAAGAAGTAGGGCAGAGATTAGGTATTGACCAACATCTGACTTCATACACCAACATAATTCAAAATGGATACTTGATCTAGAAGTAAAGGTTGATACCATAAACACATTAGACAAACATGGAAAAGTTCACCTGTCAGTTTTATGGATAAGTGAATATTTTATGACCAAATAATGCATAGATAATGTCATGAAAAATGAAACAAATACATTAAAGTAAAAAGGTTTTTCCACAAATAAAATCAATGAAACCAAGATTTGAAGGGAAACAATACACTTTTGGGGAAAATTATGCCAAGTAACTGATAGAAGGCTCATTTCTCAAATATGTAGAGACCCGAGTCAAATTTATAAGAATACACAACATTCACCAAATGAGAAATGATCAATGGATATGAACAGGCAGTTCTCAGAGAAATATATTAAAACTATTGACAATCATGAAAAAAAAATGTTCTAAATCAGTATTGATTAGAGAAATGCAAATTGAAACAACTCTGAAATAACCACTTCCCACTGACCCAATTGACTAACATGATCAAAAAGGAAAATGATAAATGTTGGAGGGGATGTGGGAAAATTGGGGTATTAACGCCCTGTTAGTAGAACTGTGAAATAATATTACCATTCTGCAGAGCAATATGGAAGCATATTCAAAGTGTCACAAAGCTATTCATACCCTTTTACCCAACAATACCATTAAAAGGTCTGCATCCCAAAGAGATCAGCAACTGTTTTGGGGGGCAAAAAATTGGAGATTGAGGTTTTATCTACCACTTGGGGATTGGATGAACACATTGTGGTATGTGATTGTAATGGAATATTACTGTAACATAAAAATGAAAAGCATGATCAATTTAGAAAAAACTTGAAAACACTTATATGAACTGACGCAAAGTGAAGTGAGCAGAATCAACAGAACAATATGTACAGAAACAGAAATATTACACAATGATAAAATGGGAAAGCTAAAACATGATCAGGAAATTAAGTATTTCAAATAACTATAAGGAACTCATGAAGAAAATGTTATTCATAGCAAAAGGAGGAATGATGGGAATCTGAATGCAGATCAAAACATGCTGTTCTCTACTATGTGAAGATAGGATTAACTCTGCCCTTGCTATTTTTAAATTAATTAACAAAAACTGAAAACACCCCTACTTAACCCTAAATTGGGGAGGTCCACAAGCCACTTGCTAAAAGTGGGTGTCAACTCCATAAGAGACTGATCACCCCCAGGGTAACTAACCTCTCTAAATAAAATACTGCCAAAGTATAATTAAACCCTCACAGATTTGAACTACTCTCTGATTTACTCTCCTTATTCACTCCACAGACATTTAAGGTAAGGGAAGGAAGGTAGGAAATGAGTTAGGGTATGGGGATACAAAGGGTTTATCTAAATTAACAATTCTTAAATAAATATTCCAAAGCTAGACTAAATTTTCAATTCTTCAGATAGGAAAAGAAGCAGCTCAGCTGGTCTGGCTCTCTCTCCACGAGATCCCCTAACCAACTGCAACTTTCCTTCAAGATTCTAAATTCCTAACTGATTTCAGAACTCAGCCAAAGCTAGTAAAACAGTCTCTCTGTACTACATTGTTGATCATCATCTTATTCCCTTTAGATTTCAAGATCACCTCCAGAGCTGAGTTAAGGCTAGACCTTGCTCAAATCCCATCTCTGCCTCCCTTCCCCCACCTGAGGTTTCTTTAAACAACTGTTAGGGCTTCCTTAATCCACTTTTCCTGACAAATCAACCTGAGAATAGAATAAACTCTTTTGTGTTTCAACAGACCTGTTAGTTACTTTGTCAGTTAATTAGTAAGAAAGGGAAGAAGAGGAAAAGAACCAACATACTCTGGGCTTGAAGGGAAGCCAGGTATCCATCTTGAAGGAAGGTGTTACTTCAAAACAAGTCCCTTCCTGTGAAATTAACTAAAGCCTGTAGTTAATTTCAATTCAGTCTATTTCCCTCAGTTTGTCTTTTTATTTTTTTTATTTTTTTTTAAACCCTTGTACTTCGGTGTATTGTCTCATAGGTGGAAGATTGGTAAGGGTGGGCAATGGGGGTCAAGTGACTTGCCCAGGGTCACACAGCTGGGAAGTGGCTGAG
>NC_058131.1:23442405-23457802 GCF_016433145.1 Gracilinanus agilis
ACACTTGATTAAGGATAAGATGTTTCCCATATGTCATCTTTTGCTTGCATCCAAAGACCGAAGAATTATGACTCATGGTGTGGTTGTGGAAAAATTCTTTAAACCTTAATTACAACTATTGATGGATTGAATCATTCCATTGAGATATTTAAGCCAAATTTAGATTCAATAGGAACATATGTTTAGAACTTTATGATATGTTAAACATTCAATTCAGACTTTCTTTTGGTAGAGGAGGAATGGCTTGCTCTAGATCACTTAGCCAATGAGAAGAGGCAAATATAAGAATTAAATCCATGTATTCAATTTAAAAATTTAGCATCCTTCCTATCACTTTACTTGTCCCACATGGAATCATCTGAGGTTCTCTTAATGTAATATTATGCAATCTTATTGATTTTGTCATTAGTACTCTACTGAAGGCAGAGAGCTAAAATATGTAATTTATTAACCTACCCTCCATTTTTGATAGTTACCATTCTCTAATAATATCCTTACTTCTCAGCAAACATTATATTCCTAAGATACTGTCAACTATCTACCTTATCTCTCCTTCTTAATTTGCCCCTCCAACTATACTGATATTTTTTATCTTTTTTTTCCTGAAGCAAGATTGAGAACATGAGTCTTTATTTCTTATGAACATCCTGCCTATCCTTTACAAAGGTGAAAAAACAGAAGCCAATGCAGACCCAAACCAGGGAACTGTACTGCACACCATCTTTGTCCCCACCACGTTTTATTGTACCATGGTATCTCTTTTGCCTCTAAGGAAATTGCCCTCACCAATATTTACTTCCAGTTTCAGAGATGCTATCTGGGTTGAGATAATCATTCACGAAGGACTTTGATCTCCTGAATAGAAAAGTGCTTTATATAAAGATCCTCACATCAAAAGCTCTTTCATGTTTTTTGTTGAATGACTGGGCTGCTTCAGAACTGTAGTCAATTTTGTCTTAAATAGTATTTCAGAGCATAATCATATTGGTTGGAAATCATTTCTTCTTTTAGGATTCTATATGGAGGTCTAGCTCTGACACTCTTCTGTATATTATGAAAAGATAATACTGGGAATAGGGGAATAATTAGATGCCAAATTGGGGACACTTCCGCACCCCACAAGGGAAGGACAGACAGATAAACACAGGTAAATCAAATGGGGATTATGAGGTGTGGGAATGACAGTTGGTCAAGTAACTGACAATCTACCAATCAGGGAAAACCAATGAAGTGAGTTCTTTATAGCTTAGAGCAGGCAGGAAGTACTAACAAACTGGGTTTATTGGTATTAAATGAGGGAAGTGAGAGAGAGAGGGGTTTCTATATTAAGGAATAGCCTTAATGATTTAACTAAACTAAGATCTATACTAAGCTACCCTAACTAGAATAAGAGGGGCTGAAGAAGAGGGCTTCTCACTGCACTGGTTCAGTGATGCTCCAAGATGATCATAGATAGGACTGGAACCAGGAATAAGTCCAATATACAGTCAGTTAATCCAAAACCTACTCTAGGGAATGAGGTAGGTAAATCTGCTGTCCATCAGCAGATAATCCAGGCCTTTCCTCAACCTAGGCCATGATTGTTGCTTGGATTGTCTTCTTCTCAGTGATATCCCACACTGACAACTCCTTGGATCTTTGGCAAAGCTGAACCACACAGCCAAAAATCCTTCTTCCCTCCAGTGTGGTCCAACCATCCACTTTTTTTCAAAATCCCAGCTTCATTCCATTATGGAACTCTCAGGTCATTAGAGACGGCTTGACAACTTGGGTGCTAATGTCTTAGTTTCCTCATTACAATTATGATTTTTTTTTAAAGAAATGAGATTGTTTTGCCTTTTTTCTAGTACCAAATATGACCCTTTCATAAGATCACAGGATTTAGACGTTGAAGAAAATATTGAGATCATTTCATCTGTAGCAATATCATCAGACTAGATAACTTCCCCAAAGTGGGGCCAAGGGATAACACAGAAACAGAAACCACTAGAGTGACTGATAAATCCATGTAAATGCTCTTTGAGTACCAAAAATATGGAACTAACTCCCTGAACACCCTTCACTCTAAAATTCTTTGAAAGTCAACAGGATGTATTCTTACCATGGAGTCACAATTGGAAAGGGAACCAAATTCCTTTGTTCTTCTTATCCTAAAATACTATAAGGACTAATGTTCAGTTGGAACAGTGGCCAGTCTTCAACCAAATGACCAGCCTCAGGACAAAATCTATTTGTTCTATGGAATTTCCCAAATCAGGATAAAACATACTTATGATTCTATGTCACAGACTGGAATGGGCCCATGGTATATATTTTATGTCAAGAGGAATGCATTATCGCTAAGCACATTCCCTATAAGAATGATTTATATACTCTTCTTTAAATCTAGAGGGAAAATTATAGAGCTTATTATCTTCATTTAAGAGATAAATAGATGAAGTTAGCTGACTTACTCAAGGTCACACAAGCAATATGTATCAGAGACACATTCCTCTGATTGTAAAACTTCTTTTAAAAAACAACTGGGTTTTTCTGGATTGCAACAATGACATATTTTGCAGGGTCCTCCGCATAATGTTAATTAAAGCAAGCTGTCAAGTATTTGTTTGACAAAGGAGGAACAGAATAGTGACAATTGAACCCGAGACCATGCCATGCAACTATAAATCAATAAAACCTTGAAAAACAAAGAATTGTAGGAGAAAGCCCAGGCTAGTTCTGTTCAAATACTTGAAGAGTTATCATATGGAAGAAGAATTAGATTAGTTCTCTTTGTCCCTATAAGGAAGAATTAGAATCCAACCTGGAGAATGTTGCAGTGATATAGATTTGTGTAATAAGCTCCTTTGAATTGTAATGAGTTTCCATTTATTACCTTTGTGCTATTATTTCTGAGTGATGCAATAAACATATACTAAATACCCACAAAGTACAAAGCTTAATGGATATGACAGATGATACCAAGGGAAAAACAAAAACAAAAAAACAACAAATAGTTCTTACCTTTAAGGAAATTAGTCTACTGGGATAGCCAATAATCAATTCCATAATATTCTCTTAAAATTAATTTATTAAATATGTATCATATCCAAGCACACAGATATAAACATACAGATATCACACAGTATTATACGTGTGTGTGTCTCTGTGTGTGTGTATGTGTGTATGTTGTAAGACTATAAAATTTAGGTTTTTATGCTAATATGAAAGCTCCAAAGTAATATTTTGGTTGCTGATTTAAAAATATTATAGCTTAAGTCAAAACAACTTTTAGTAGCTTTATTTACAGAGGTGGAACGAGTGAAAGTGGAAAAATGTTAGAAGATGGTAGAGAAATGTCTAGCCTACAACACTAAGTGTTGTTCCAGTGTCCAGCTCAACAATGGCAGGGCTTGCTAATTTTCAGCCAGAGGACCCAGTGGTGTCTTCAGCAAGGGTTCTATCAATACAGCCTCCTCCAGGAAAGGAAGACCACTCTGGAACCAATCTCTCCAGAAGCTAGGAACAGTAGGCCAACTACTCATCCAGCTCACTGACACAGAGACCCCGAAGACGAACTCCCAAGGAAAAGAAGATCCAAGGTGAAGTCCAAATGACAAAGTCCTCCAAAAAAAGCAGTCAAAGGAGAAATCATCCTCCAAAGAAGAAGTTCAAAGGAGAAGTCCCCCGGAAAGGAAGTTCAGGACTTTTTATAGTCCTTCTTCAATGTCCCTTCCTGTCCCTTCCTCCACTTTATGGGAACCAATTTCAGACTTTCACTTTGCCTAGCTCTGCTGGGGGTGGGTGTGGGGTGGGGGGATGGGAGGTGGCAGTAGCCTTTGGAGGTGTGAGTTTTCTCTAGTAAGAATTCTCTTGGGCAGTATTAAGTAGCATGCTTAAGTTTTTGATTAATTGATTTAAGAGTTGCTGATTGATAGAAAAGGAAAGTTTGATTCACTCTTCACAAAGTGTATATGTATATGCACATATCCAAGTGTTATATATTTTTTCATATAATATATGCACATATGTATCCATAGACATATATACCACATATCACATAACTAACAATCATGTCATCACAAATTTAAATTTGCTCTACATGCATTTAGTTTGGTCTAGAGAAATATCTAATGAATCATAAATAAGGTAAACAGAGTTCTTCCTAAAGGTGATGCTTAGTTACCCTAACAGTAGTTTACTCCATTTGGAGATGGATATACTCATGCCCTCTCTGGTATTTACCAGTACATAATGTATCCAGCCCAAGCAGTCATCCCCAAAGTACCATATCTTTGTCACTGCTCTTCTAAGGTTTACCATCATAGTGACATAGCCTGGACATCAAAATAGTAAAAAGAGAGCACACAAGGATTCCTAATTTCTTGACACAAGGCCTGGTTCTACAAACCCTTAGTTTGGTGACTTCCCTTCTTTGGGCATAGATGGCTATCTTTTTTCCTACTCATAAGAAATCTTCCCCTAGTCATTTAATATTTCAATGATGAAATAATATTTCAAATGATAGTCCAAAGTGTGGAATATCAGGATTGGGAGAACAAGAAATGAATATGAAATATTTAAAAGCATCAGGAAGAGAGAAGAGGTGTCCAAAAGGAAACAATGAAGAATGGAGGTTAAGGCACAAAGTTAATAATCAAAATAACATCTTTCCCATTTTGAAACACAATGGAATACTGGTACAGAGATCATACCTCTAAAGTGATTTAGTTCAACCTGTCATGCATGGTTTACATAGGAATACTCATCTACTGACTCTTTGCCTATACACTAATGGTCTCTAAATTCCATCATGGACTTTCAACTTGCCTCTGCTTATAAAGGATAGTTAATATCCTTCAGACTTACAAACAGGGTTCCATTTCCTACATGAAAGCTTTCCTGCTTCCACCAATTATCAGTATATTGCCTCCTCTTGAAATTAATTTGTATACCTTTCCATATTTATAAAACTTTGTAAATGAGGAAGGTGACATGATAATAAATGATAATTACTAGCATTTATTCAGCACTTTTAAGATTTGCAAAGTACCTTAGAAATACTATCTCATTTGAATATCACAACAACCCTGAGAGTTAAGTACCATTACTATATCCATTTTACAGATGAGGAAATTGAGGCTAAGGGAGGTTAAGTGACTAGCCCAAGCATACGTCAAGGATCTAAGGGAACCATTCTGCATCCAAATCCAGAGCTTTATCTACTGCACAACTAAGCTAGTATAGTCAATAAAGAAAGCTAGCCAAGACAGTCTGGATTCAAATCTTATTTCTGACATATCATCAGTGTGACTCTGAGCAAGTATCTGCATCTTTAAGTGTTCTAGGCAACTGTCTAAAAGTATCAGAAGAGAGTGTGGGCCTGGATACAAGAAAATTTTAGTTCAGATTCATACTCAGATACTTACTAGCTGTGTGACCCTGGGTAATTCACTTATTCTTGCTTGCCTCAGTTTCCTCATCTGTAAAATTACCTAGAGAAGGAAAAGACAAACCACTCCAGTATCTTTGCCAAGAAAATCCAAAATGGTTTCATAAAGAGACTAAGTATGATTGACAACAGCAAGTTTTTAGTGCTATAACTTTATGTATATATAATATATACATACCAATGTGTGCATGTGTGAGTTTCCTCATCTGTAAAATTATCTAGAGAAGGAAAAGACAAACCACTCCAGTATCTTTGCCAAGAAAATCCAAAATGGTATCATAAAGAGACTGAGTATGCTTGACAACAGCAAGTTTTTAGTGCTATAACTTTGTGTATATATAATATATACATACCAATGTGTGCATGTGTGGGTACCTTTATTTGTTGTATACTCTAGAAAAATATATATTCTTTAAAGGCAGAAACTTTTTTGTTTGCTTTGTTTTCATATCCTGAGCATTGATCATAATGCCTAGGCATTAATCAACATTTGTTGAATTGAAATCCCAGGTGGGTGATGAAAATTGACCAAACTAGCATCACATTATGAGGTGGAGTCAACTATGTCTGATTGGCTATAGGATTCAACCAGACAGTGACTCATTTTCATTGAATTTACTTTGCAGACAAACTAGAGACTTTTTTCACCTAGTACCTGGCTGTGTGTGTGTGTGTGTGTGTGTGTGTGTGTGTGTGTGTGTCTCCCAGGCCAGTAAAAAAACACTATTTAGATAGCAAAGCCTTCATAAGCCTATTCGTATTATATGTGGCACCAAAGCAGCTGTTGCTCTGCTCTTAAGGAAAGCCCAATTGTTGCTCAGTAGGGGGTTGATTTGTAGCACTCAGAGAGCTCTGTCTACTTAGCCAGCATTCTGGTATTTGTATCTATGAGAAGAGTTTCTGTATCCAAGCTTGAACTAAGAAGACAGCAGGATAGAGGGTGGATTTGATTTTAAATCAAGCTCTAACTACGCCAAGGCTTCAAAGACTTGTGATTTCATCAGTGCCATCACTTCCCCCACCTACGTAGGTCACAGGCCCTCTATGACTTAATGGATGGTCTTGGAGAATTGCTGTGCCCAAAATACTCATCAGCCAGAACTAATGTGTTTCAAAACCACAATTTGAGTTTTGAATTGGGAAAAGTCAATACCATAATTCTCTCCATCACAAAATTCTGCAGTTCAATTCAGGAAACTTATATAAAGCCTCAATTACATACCTACAAGGCCTTTGCCTTTGGGAGAGGAATAGAAAGATGAAAACTAGTATTATCCCTGCCATCAGGGAGATTATATTCAACACAGGGTAAAAGGAGGAATAGAAAATTCTATACAAATCAGTATGAAATACTTTGAAAAAAGGCAAGAGAATAGTCCTCAGAAGATCTCTATGTAAATATGAGGAGAGAGATCACTTCTAAAATTTCCAAATTTATTATAGAATCACAGAAACTAAAGGTGGACAAAAGTCAAAAGTCAGCCAAATCCAACCCATGTCTGAACAAGAATCTGTTCTATGACATATTCAAGACAAATGATTGACTCTAATGAATGAATCATATTTTTCATCACTCTCTGTGAACAATACTCACTTTGAAATTCATGGTCTGCACCGGACATCATCAAACAATGGAGAGGGACATTGTTAAACTATGGAATGCACTGACTTGGCCAGTGCAAAAGGTATAAAAATGTCTCTATTGCAATCTACTCAGTGAGAGACATGACAGGACATAGATTATTGCAATATTAATTACAGCACGTATTCTATCCATCGCCAAACCTAAACTTTTAAGAACTAGCATTGTATGATTGATAGAGTTTTTTTAAGACTGACAAAATAATTTGCATATGCTATTTCACCTAATCCTCACATCAATCCTGGGAGAGAGGTGTTATCATCCAACTTTTACAGGTGAACAAACTGACAAAAGATGATAAATAAATTACTAAATGAAGCAGGATTAGGACTCAGGTCTTCCTGACTCTTTGAACAACCCAGTGGAATTACTTATTGGCTCTGGGAGGGGGAGGGAAAGAAATGAATCATGGAAACATGGAAACAAAAAATTTTTAATTAAAATTTAAAATAATGTTCTATTTGGTGTCTATGTTTCTTCATAATTGCTTCCTATTCTTCCAAACTTCTTTCTCCTAGTTGTTATTGTTGTTGAGTCATTCTACTTGTTCCTAATATTTCATAACCCCATTTGGGGTTTTCATGGCAAAGATACAGGAGTGGTTTGCCATTTCCTTCTCTAACCCATTTGAAAGATGAGGAAACCAAGGCAAATAGGATTAAGTGGCTTGGTCATGGTTATATAGCTAATAAATTTCTGAATCCAGATTTGAATTTGAGAAGATGAATTTTTCTGAGATTCCTGACACTATTCACCATGTCACCTAGGTGCCTTTTTCATTATTTACTCTATTCAATGCATGGTGTATAGCTACATTGGCCTATCTGCTGTTCCTTGAACAGACACTTACACTCCCCTTTCAATTTCTAGGCATTGACGGTCCTTCACAACTGGAATGTTCTTCTTTCTCACATCCACTTCCTAATTTTCTTTGTTTCCTTCGAGACTTAAATCAAATACTCTCTACTTGAAGATACCTTTTTTATTTCCCAAAGGTACCTGCTACTTTCAGATTTCCATCTACTCTATTTATTTGCATGTGCCTAGACATTGAAAAGTTATATTCCCCATTATTATATTTTTCCTTGAAAGTAAGGCCTATTTTCCCTTCTTTAACTCTTCAGTATTTGCTACCATGCCTGGCATATAGTGGAGGCATATAATTAATAATTATACCTCAATTACTTAGTCATGGTGATTGACTACATACCATAAAAGAATAGGAAAAAATCTTAACAACAACAGAAAGATGAGAAATTATTGTATCTCTTTCTACTCCCAGTAGAATGTAAGATCCTTGAAGACAGATTGATCCTTTTATTTTCTTTTTATCCCCAATAACAATCACAGTATCAGAAGCATCTGAAAAGTTTAATAAATACTTTTTAAAAGAACTAAATGAAAATCACTTGAAGAATGTTTCTAGCTGGATGAAAATAAGGGAAGAATTGATACAAATTGAATATCTGAGCTTGGCCTTCTCAAGGATGAGAACATATTTGAGCAATCAGAGGTTGAAAGTAGGTAGTTAAGGGTTGGTATTCTAGCAATAGGAAGAACATGATAAAAATAGAAGTATAAAAAGGAGAGATGAAATATGCATAAAATATTATCTGAAACATAAGATACTCAAGAGGAGTAAGATGAAATAAGACTAAATAGGAGTCTTCAACTAGAATCTAAAGTGCATTTATCTTATGATTATACATTCTGAATTATAAGGGGCATTAATGGTCACTCATGTGAAAGCCCACATTTTACAAAGGTCAAAAATGAGTGCCAACCTACAGATTTTGGGTTTTATTTATGAAAGGTTATTAGATGCAAAAAATTAGTTACAGGGGGCAGCTGGGTAGCTCAGTGGAGTGAGAATCAGGCCTAGAGACAGGAGGTCCTAGGTTCAAATCTGGCCTCAGCCACTTCCCAGCTGTGTGTCCCTGGGCAAGTCACTTGGCCCCCATTGCCCACCCTTACCAATCTTCCACCTATGAGACAATACACCGAAGTACAAGGGTTTTAAAAAAAATTGGTTACATTGCAAATAATGATTTGGAGGTATAAAAGGAAGGAAAGTATAGATGGAGATAGCCATTAAATTACAATATTTTAATAAAAAAAATGAGAGCATGAATTAATGGATGTTGGTAATAGAAATGATAAATGAAAGACAGAAGCGAGAAATATCCAAGACAAAGAATGAATGGAATGTTTTAAACATAACAAGAAATTGTTTCAAAGAATGAGTCTTTCTCTTCATTTCAAAGTAGTTTAAGTCCCATCTTTCCCATGAAGTCTTCCCTAGTTTGTCAAATATTTGAATTTCCCCTTCCAAATTACCTTTTCCTTACCTATTTTGTATACATTTGTATACAATATTCACAGAAATAAGAAAGTTGTAATGAAGGGATTCTTTTTGGGGGGAGGGAGATGAATCTGATGAATATATTTAGGAGCCTATTAAATTTGGAGTCTTAGAGTTGCTGATCACCGCTATCCCTTCCAAGACTGAATTTATTAGCCTCCATCTTGGATAACTGCTTTTCTGGAACACTCCAGGTAGGAGAGAACCAATGAAGTTTGGACCCGATTTGCCTAGGAATCTCTCACTTACAGGGTTCCACTGCATTCCAGGTATTTCCATAGGTACTTTTTCTACCCTATTATGCTTCACTCCCCCTATGTTTTAGCTTTAATTAAGATCTTTGACATTTACTTCCAACTCCTGAGTTAATTCAGGAAAATAGAAAATCATACTTCTACTTGACTGTGACTTTGTCTTAAAAGGGTTGAATGAAGATGGTCTTTGAGTTCCTTTCCATTTCTCTTATTCTGGGATTCAGGGCTTTTGATTCTCAGAATATTTAGATAATCTCCTTTTGGCACTGAGCAAATGCCAAATTTCCTTTCTTAATTCTGTTACATAAATGTTTATTGAGTACCTACTATGGTTGAGAATAATAACTGTGAGACAAATCACACTGACATAGCACTTGTCTGTTGACATATTTTCCCTTAACTACAACCTTATGAAACAGAAAGTGAAAGGATCCCCCTACACTGAAGTTCAGGGATTTCCTCAGTTAACAACAAAGGAAGTACTAGAACCCAAGGCTTTCATTCCTGTGCAATTTTTTTAGCATTCAGCCTCTCTCTATGTTGTCATGTCAGTGTGGGAGTTATTGAAGAGTACAGAACTCTTAGTCACTAGTCTAAGATGTTGGCAAAATATTCAACAGAGGACATAGAACTAAGAGCCAGGAAATCTGGATCTTCAAAACTTACTCTGTCATTGAGTAGCATAAAAGGGAATTATTTGGTCTTTCTGAGTTTATACTTGTGAAAGGGAATCCTTTATTACTTAGAGAACTTGTAAATCACTTACTTAGAGAGCTCCTCCCTTTTAACTCAGTGCCAAACTTGTGAATCCTATGATCAGAGTTCATACCCTCAGAAACTCAATCAGCCAGGAATCTGTGAACCCCATTTTTTTAATCTTGGAAATAATTAATTAATTAATTAAGGATATTTTCCTATGGTTACAATATTCATGTTCTTTCCCTCCCTTCCCCCCACTCTTTCCCATAACCAAGGCGCAATTCCACTGAGTTTTACATGTGTCGTTGATCAAGTCCTCTTTCCATATTATTTATATTTGCACTAGAGTAATAGTTTAGAGTCAATATCCCCAATCATTTCCCCATCAACCCATGTGATCAGGCAGTTGTTTTTCTTCTGATTTTCCACTCCCAGAGTTCTTCCTCTGAATATGGACAGCGTTCTTTCTCATAAGTCCCTCCAAGTTGTCCTGGATCATTGGGTTGCTGCTAGAAGAGAATTCCGTGACATTGGATTGTACCAGTGTTTCAATCTCTGTGTATAATGTTCTCCTGGTTCTGTTCCTTACATTTTCCATCAATTCCTGGAGTACATTTTAGTCCACATGGAATTCCTCCAGTTCATTATTCCTTTGAGCACAAAAGTATTCCATTTATGAATCCTTTTGATGAGTATTCACCCCTCCAGAAGGTGAGAACTGGTTCCCACAAACACTGCCCCCTGGGCAGTGCCAGACAATTTGGAAGCTGCAATTGGCATCTGTGAAGAGGTGAAGAGACAAGAACCCACTATAAAAGCCACAAAATCCTTTAGCTTGAGGCAGATGGTCTTTGAGAAGATAGTCTGAAGAGAGTGTCTTCTGGAGATAGTCTTCAAAGGAGCTTCACTGGATACTCTGAACACTCCAGTTTATCAATATCCTTCTCAAGTTGTGTGATGAAAACTGACACAAAATTAAATAAAAGGTCTCTAAAGAGGAGAACAGAGTAGCACAGTGACTGCTTTCTTCCTAGAAACTATGCCTGGAATGCAACCAAAGGTCCCATATAGGTGTTTTGGGTTGCCACAACACACTCCTAATCCATATTGAGCTTGTTTGTAGTCCATTAAAACCCCTGGATCCTTTTTATGATAACTACTTTGTAACCATACCTTTCTCATTTTGTCCTTAGGGAGTCTTATTTTTTTTTGGTATGAAAATGTATATCTTTACATCATGCATCTCAATTTAATTTCATTTGAATAGTTTTAGCATAGTTCAATGACTAAGATTAATTTTGGATAATATATGTTCCCTTCCTTTTTTCCATATACCTAATGAATTATAATCCTAGTTCTTTGGGATCAGGGATTTTGTTATGTGCATTTGTTTCTTTGGGCCCTAGAGCAGGGCCTAGAACTTATTAAACTCTGCATAAATGTTTGTTGAGTTGAGCCCTATTGAACAAGGGATTTAATAAACTCCTTAGTTGCTTTATGTATAATTGTATAGCAAAATTTCTCTGCTTCAATAATTTTCCTTTGTCTATTCCTTTAGGAGACCTAACTATTCAGTGTTAAGCTTGTTCATTATAGATTAACTATAACTATAAATTGTCACAATAGTGACATTCTTATCTTCATCCCTTTAATATCTATTTCTTTTCCCAACACATATGAATCTCTAGCTAGCAAGCATCACCTCTCTTCAATCCTTTACCCTGAGTCTTTCTGAGCTTGAATTGGGAGCCTTTTCTCTCTTGTTCTCATGTTTCTTGAGTGTTTCTCAAGGATTTTCCCAGCCTCAGCTTCTGAGTTGTCTAATCACATTGCCAATGAAAAGCGTTCAAAGACTCAAAGCCCATTAACTTCAGGCATCACAGGGACAGAGCAACCCACTGTCCTTTCATCATTTTCTTTGGGGCCCATTCACTTGCATCTCCAACTCCTCATTACTCCTTCTTAGTTCACAGATCTACAGCATCAATTGAGAAATGCTGGGGACCCTAAACCACACAGAGTTCAGCAATCCACAAGAGATCTCATCTTTCCCTACACTTGCTGTAAACATAGGTGATGGATGGAAAGGAAGAAATTTCCTCTCTGAATAATTACAAAGAGAGCTGCATTTACAGTGAATGCCTTTGAGCTTCTGGTCCAAACAATGGAAGAAATATAATTAAACAATAATTTTTAAAATGCATTACTAAGCCTATTAAATAGTAGCTGAATTTCCCTAAGATATTAAAAACTGGAGTATTTCATGAACATTAAAGATAACATCTCTGCCTCAGCACAAGGAAGCTAATGTCAAATGACTATAAAAATGCAGAAAGTCAGAAAAGGAGTGTAGTGGATCATTTAATGTACTTGGAAAAATAGAATATTGGGTTTGAGCTTAGAGAAACTGGATTCAATTTATGCTTCTGTATTTTAGTCACTATCATAGATATAGCAGGAAAGGATCTTAGAGTCTGAGAGCTATCCTCTAAAGCTATTGAAATTGAAGTGGTAAGAGGTAAAGGAAGGGCCAGCTAGGTTGCTCAGTGGTTAGAGCTCCAGTCTTGGAGATGAGTGGCTCTGGATTCAAAGCTAAGCCCAGGTACTTCCTGTGTGAATCCAGGTTTATCACTTAATGTCACTTGCTTAGCCCTTACTGCTCTTCTGTCTTAGAACCTATACTTAACATTGATTCTAAGACAGAAGGTAGGGGTTTAAAAAAATAAATAAAAGAAAAAAAAAGTTACATTAAATACAGGCAGTTTCACACAATTAAAAAGTACCTTCTGAAGGGTTTGAACCCAGACCTTCCTGATTTTATGTTCAGTACTCAATCCACTGGACCATGTAGGTCTTTCTGTGACATGGTACAAATTAACTTTCCTTAGTCCTGGTTTCTCTCTTTATAAAATGAAAGAGTTGGTCTGGATGACTCTGAATTCTCTTTTGCTCTAGATGTATAATTATCTGATTCTATTAATTATAATATCAAAAGGTACTCAGTCTCCAGGTTTGAAAAGGAAAGAACTAGGTCTGTGATATCATTGAGTTAGGAAATTCCATGGTAAAGAAATTCCCTCTATGAATGCAGTTCATCAGACTCTCTTCTGATTGAAATACTTGCCAATAATATGAAAACTATTGGCAAATCACTTACAGTAACCTTGCTATTCCTCAGTTTCCACTTCAGTGGAATGAAAAAAATAGCACCAACAACAACCTTGAGCACATCTTCATAGGAATATAGAGGTCTTGAATGAGAAAATGCATATAATGTTCTCCATAAAATTTAAGTTCCCTGTCAATGTCAGCTATTATTATAGTTATTAAAATTCAATTCAATTTATTTCAATTCAGCCAACATCTTTGAGCATCAACTATATAGCAGACACTGTGTAAGATATGGAAAATATGAAGTAAAAATCGAAACTAACACCATATTTAAGGATGGAGAGTATCTTCTTCATGTATTTATATCCATTACTAATAAAAAATCAAGGAAAATATGAGAATAAGCAAAAACTAAAATAGCAATATTAGCTCCATACACCAAAGCTATTTTCATTTTTACCTTTGTACTCCTGGTGTACAGCTAAAACTTGTTAATTTGAATTGAATTGAATTAAATCGAAAGATTTTACATTCTACTGGAATACTTTTGTAGATAACCTTATCTTTATTGTCAAGGAGCTTACAAGTGAATGAATGAAAAATCAGTAATGTATTATAACTAGGTCTAGTAAAGAGAACTCCTACAAGGGCAGAGTGAAAAAAAATATCAGTATGCAATTGTCTTTGGTAACATTAATTTAGTTTGCATGTTGTCTCTCCTATTAGACTGTGAGTTTCTTGAGAGATCTTTTTTATCTATTTGTTTTATTTATTCTTCATGTTGATTTTCTTTATATCCTCCTTCTAAATAGAAGGAGCTTAATAAATGTTTACTGATTGACTTTCCTGTTCTGCTTTATCATCCCTATCAACTAAAGAAATGCATTAGGAATTCTAATATTCTGACAATTTTTAGGGAAAAGAATAAATTCAGTACCACAATATGAATATAATCAAGTAAGAAATTATTAATATCCATATGTGATAAAGATTTTAAACTGAAGAAATATTTATTCTTGAATTCAACCATCCTTTCCCATTTATAAAAGCTTGATATCTCTCCAGAATCCCATCCCACATTATTCTCTTTCTGTTGGACATTTCTACTTTTATTCCCTCTAGGTATCTTCAACTCAACGTGCTTCCAAATAGATTATAATTTATCTAGCCTCTACCAGAAATAGTTACTTCTTCCAAATTTCTCCATTTATGCTTGTAGAATTATGTTTCTTACAATCATCCAGAGATCAAACCTGAACTCAACAACCTCTGTAATCTCAATTTTCTCCTTGTCAATTGTTATCTAATTTATGTCCACAAGATCTCTCATATACATTTTTTTTTCTGAACAACCACATCTCTTCAGTTCCTCATCCCTTATCAATCAAACTATTGCTTCAGTTGTCTCCTCATATCTGGCCTCTGCCTTCCACAATTCATCTTTCTCAAAATTCCCTAGATCACTTTTCTAACATAGCATGTTGCCCTATCACTCCCTCCATTTTCCTTTTCTTACATTAGTTTCTTGCGAAAGATAATTCCAAGAATAAAATATTCAACTTTTTTTTTTTAATTTTATGGGCCTCAACATTTCTGGAATTCCAACTACTTTTTAAAATTTTCTTTATCCTCACACATTGTGAATTTCATTAAAAATGACCTACTAGCTCTTTCTTTCAATTGAAAATTCATTTCAGGCCTTTGTTTCATTGATCAAATCACACATGCATTTAATATGTTCTATCTTCTAATGAACTCCTTCAAGATTTAGCTTTTCCATCTTCTACGAAAGTCCTTTTTTCTTTTCTTTTCTTTCTTTCTTTCTTTCTTTCTTTCTTTCTTTCTTTCTTTCTTTCTTTCTTTCTTTCTTTCTTTCTTTCTTTCTTTCTTTCTTCCTT
>NC_058131.1:23462549-23506260 GCF_016433145.1 Gracilinanus agilis
GAAGAAGAAGAAGAAGAAGAAGAAGAAGAAGAAGAAGAAGAAGAAGAAGAAGAAGAAGAAGAAGAAGAAGAAGAAGAAGAAGAAGAAGAAAAGGAAGGAGGGAGGGAGGGAGGGAGAGAGGGAGGGAGGGAGGGAGGAAGAGGAAAGAATATATTATTCTCTTCCTAACTCCTCTCTTATTTATAAGTACATTACCAGTCTTCCAGTTACTCAGGTTCACAACATAAGTATTTTCCTCAACCTCTATCTCTCTCACACCATCTCTCCCTCATAACTAATGTGGTGCTAAGACATGTTAATTAATGTAACATCTTTCATATATTCTTCCCTTTCTTCTGTGACAGTGACAACACTCTGTTACGGGGTTTTATCACTTCACACCTGGACTATAGTGGCAGTTACCTGGTTGGTCTCTCTGCCTCATTCTATCCCCACTTCAGTTCATCCTCCACTCAGTTGCCCAAGTGGTCTTTTTAAAAAACAGCTCCTATTCAACACATGGTTTCTATTACATTCAGGATTTATATATATATATATATATATATATAAATCCTGAATGTGTGTGTGTGTATATATATATATATACAATTATATCCCTTCTGTTCTTTAAAAATCTTCACAATATAAACCTTTCCTATATTTCTAGTCATCTCTACTTTACTCCCATATATTTATTCCACAGTGATATGGACCACTTTTCTTTGCTCATACAAGAAACACAGTGTCCCAATTGCAATGATTTTCAATGACAATCCTCCAGTTCTCAAATTTTCATCATTCTCATCTCTATCTCCTGGATTTTCTCAAGTTTTACAACAATCATTTCCTTTTTCAAGAAGCTTTTTCTGTTCTCCCTTAATGCTAGTACCTTTACTAATTGATATCTTCCAAATCTATTCTTTTAATCTTTTCTTTATGCATAGCAATTTACAGTGTCTCCAGTGTCAGATTATAATTCCTTTAAGTCAAGGAATAATTTTGGTTTGTTTTGGTTTTAATCCATTCATTTTTCTATTTATTTATTTTCTTGTTTCTCTTTTTTGATTGTTCACTCTATTTTTACTCCTAGTAATTAGCAGAATGCCTGAGACAAAGCAGGCACCTAACTTGATTTATTGCTATTGGAGGAAAATAGACTTGACACAGAATTGAGGGACATTCAAATGTGATTGCTTACTCTAATACTGATAGCCTTGGATTCTTGAGACAGTTTAGTAGGGTCATGAAAATCTGTTTTCCAATATGGTCTTGGATATTTACTACCTGTATGACATGGCAAATCCCCTTATCTCTACCTCATTTTTCCTTATTACAAATTGTGAATAATTCTTGCTGGGAATGTTATGAAGGTAAAATGAAATATTTATAATGAATTTGCAAGCCTTAAAATTCTATATAAATGATAATGATAACAACTAATATCATCATTATATTTTATATAAATATATTCATAATAATTGTTTAAACATTAGGTATATACTTTATTTTTCATTTATTTTTATTATAAAGTTTCCATGTGTGAAACATTTCACAAAGGATTATAGATCATCAGTAGACAAATGATGGTGATGATGAGAAGGAGGAAAGAGAATTTTGAAGAACATATAAACTTAGAAGGAACTGTTGGTGTCTGTAGGTAGATTGAAGCCTACCATTTTTTTTGGCTTTATTTCCTTCATCAAATCTTTTTCTTCTATGCATAATATATGTCTTCTGTCACAATAGGGGGGATATGGAAATATGTATTGCATGAAAATACTGCCATAACCTATATCAGATTTTTTATCATCTTTGGATGGAAAGAGCAGAGAGAAATAGGAAGTAAATGTGGATCATACAATGTCAGAAAATAATATGTGAAAATTGTTTCTACATATAATTAAAAAAAAACAAAAAAGAATAAACCTATTCAAAAACAAAGTATACATGAGCTTCAGGAATTTCCTTGATGTGAATGCTCTATTGCCATAGATCACAAACTCTCTTTAGCTTCACAACTTGTTTTCCTTTAATTTCCTTCTTTACACCTATACTGCTAACACTATATTCCAGGTTCTCATTCCCTACTATCTATACTATGGAAATAACTAATTAGGCTACCTGTTTAGTCTTTTTCCACTCCTATACTCTGGGAATTCTAGCATCCTATAAGGCTCACAGACTACAAGGACTTGTCAGACTAGTCAAACATTTAAAGTGTCATTGTTCAAATTTGGAAAGATTGGGGGAAATGTCTTTCACTAATACATGTAAGATGACTAGAGAAGTAGGAGGCGATTGGTTACAAAGGGCTTTGAATGCCAAACAGAGCATTTTACATTAGATCATGGAGGTAATAAAAAGCCACTGGTGTTCTTTGAATAGGAGAATGACATGCTTTAGGAAATCACTTTAGTGGCTGAATGTAGGTTGGATTGGAATTTAGAGATATTTGATGCCGGCTGACCCACTATTAGAAAATAGCACTTCCCATACTCTTACCAGAACTATGCAGTCAATTTTATGTTTAATTCAATAAGGGTGAGTCATAAACATTAAAACATAAATATACAAAAATAGTTTTCAGGATGATTGAATAGACATTCAGTGTCTCACCTCAGCTCTGCACTGTCTTCCTTATGATAGCGAACTTTTATCAAGCTAGACCAGGGATTAGGTTCATCTTCCTGTTGGTGGTCAGCTTCTTCAATAAACACTGGAATAATTGTTGAAGTTTCCTCCCCTTGCTACCATTCAACTATAAGTAAAGGATGCAGAGATGCTGAATTTGAAATATCATACACATTCAACTTCATATTCAACCTACCAAACAAGAATCAAGGGAGAAAATCAGCCCCAAAACTAGTATCAATCTCACCTGAGAATGATATGGAATTTAGCTAGCATATGTTCATGTTGGAACAGTGGCTAAAATGTGGGAAAAGATAATCTATCCTTTATATCATCCCTCCTGAAAAGTTCCAGAGTGACATGTTGCCATGAGGGTTAGAGAAAGAAAGAGTAATTCCCTTTTAAAATATCTATTGAAGTATTTACCTTTATTATTATTTTTTTAATTTTTAAAATTTTTTGATGTCAGTGGTCAGAGAGGATCATTTTGTCATCTCAAAAGACAAGAGTCTGTATGCTCTGACTCACACACATGATCATAATCA
Source organism: Gracilinanus agilis (assembly GCF_016433145.1). Lineage (NCBI taxonomy): Eukaryota > Metazoa > Chordata > Mammalia > Didelphimorphia > Didelphidae > Gracilinanus > Gracilinanus agilis. The sequence continues at coordinate 23,465,705 of NC_058131.1, forward strand.
GGAAAGACAGCTTTAAGTATGCCTCATTTAACTTTGGTTACACCACGTAGTCTGATTTTTCATTCATTATACATGACCATTCAACTTTACCTGGTGTAATTTTCCTTACACTCGCTCCTTGTCTAAATCAAATCCATCCTCTGAGGTGCTCCTGAAGTTTTCTCATCTATAAATAACAAGTTTAAACTAGATAATTTATATAGTAAAAATATACAACAAAGGGAATTGAATTTGGAATGAAGGATGTGGTTTCAAATTTTGTCAGTCTTTCCCTTCCATTTTTCAGTTGAGCCTGATTTAACACTTTCAGCCTCAGTATCCTCATCTGTAAAATGAGGAAGATGAATAAGATACCTTCAAGTGATTTTAAACTATAATCCTATAAACTATAATCCTACAATCCCATATTCTCTCATATCTACTTAATTTTATCTATGCAAAATATATAATCCACTTTGCATGACATCTAACCTAGACTACTGCATATTCTTCCAATCAGAAATTCCTAATAATCTCCTAAACTCTTTGTTTAACATTGAATATCTTTCCTTATCTTGTCCAAAACTAACATTTCAGAATTATTTCACATTATTCTCTTTCACATACTCCAATAACCAATATGCCTACTGGCTACTTGCTGCTTTGTACAAGACATTCTATTTCTTTGCTCCTTTCCTTCACATAGACCATTTCTCATTGCTGGAATGTACTCAACTCCACTTTTTAAAGCCTATACTTTAAAGCTTAAATGTAATTTCCTTTCACAGATCTATATTCTTCAGTGACTTCCCAAAATTATTTTATATTTACCTTGCAATTTGAATATAGTAATGTCAAAATACTCCTGAAACTAACATGGCTATTTTCCATGAGCAGTGGAAATGTACTATACATAAAGTAAGTCTGTTTATAATAATGAGCCAATCAGGAGCAAGAAGTCTCATTCATTACCCAGTTAACTTTGCTAAAATATTGTTCACTCCCAGTCACCTTCATAGAATTCAGTCTGACCTTGTTGAGCTGTCCATAACAAACTTTATCTAGAGAAACCAAAGCTGGTTTAAATGATCTTTGTAGTCAGTTCTTGCTACTGACAACCTTGTTTTATGAAACCCTCAATTTACCTTTGTCTGATGGGAAATTGCCTTCAAAAAATTCCCTGACTGACCTTTGTCCCAGAATGAACTTTGGTAGGCCATCAAGCACCCATTGGACCACCCTGGATAGGAAAGGTGGATGTAGTCAAATCTTTTTGTCTTCATAGTTTCCGTCACTGTTTTTAGGCCTCTCCTAGTTACCTTAGGCTCAGGCTACAATCTCTTTCCCGAGCCTCTTCATAACCAGTGAGTTTTCCTTCATTTTATATATACTTTAAGGAATAAATATTACCCAAGTTCTTTAGCTTAACAGAAATTCCAATTCTTAGTGCTTTTCCCAGAGACAATGTTACCACACTTTTGGGTGGCTTTGTGGTGTTTATGTGTGTGTTACCTCTGTGGGGTGGCCAGCCATAAAAGCATTAACTGCCTTGTCCTGATTAAGGATATATCATTTTTAACTGTTTTGATGGTTCTGTTTTTTTTTTTCAAGATGACACTTGTAATGATAATTTGCACAGCAATATGGAAAGCAAAATGATGGACAGTTACCTGATTAAAACATAGAATGAACTGAGCCTCACAGGAGGTGACATGTGCCAGGACAGTTGAAGCTCTGGTACATGAGGAAGGATTTGAACTGGGAAATCTGATCTCAATCTGAGATTGGCTTTTGGGGTATTGGGAGATTGTGATGATGGTAGGCCTTAGGTCAACTTGAATTACCAGCAACCTGTAACAACCAATTTCACAGTCCCAGATCCTATGTTATCCTTATATTGAATAACTTGATCCTGATTTAATCACCAAGAAGAAGCAACATCATTTAACAGCAAAGCAACCTGATTTAGGTTGAAACCAGTTGGGCTCAGCCAAACTGGCAACTGCAACTGACAAGCCTAACTATCATCAATTCAAATACCATCATTATCATCATTAGATTAGTCACTTAAGGAATTCCTGTTTCCCTCCTTCCCAATCTTCAAAATCTTCAAGCTTACCTAGATTTGGTGTCATCTCTATCTAGGGCTTAGTGATTATATCCTTGGGACATCTGAGGGAAAGGAGAGTTGTATCAGTTATAGTAAATATAATCTTCAGTCAACTTAGCATTATCCTTTTTAGGCCAGAAGAGTCAGTTAGAAGTAGGTGCATAATTCTAATCACAGATTCTTCATTTGGATGGCTAATCTGGGACACTGTTTTATCTGAAGTTGGGTTCAGTAGATTCACAACTGTTACTGCGGGTCTTTTGTGTTTCACTATCACAACTTAAGTGTTTCACTCAGATACCACCCACATACTCAGCTTCAGCTCCTCATAACACCAGAATCACTCAGGATGCAAAAGTGGATAAAGATAGTCCTTTCAATTATGCTATTTACAATATAATGAGGAAGGCAAAGAAATATATACAAATTGAGCTATATACAAAACAAATAGGAATTAATTAATGCAAAGAAAACAATGGATTTAAGATGGGTTGGGAAAGGCTTCCTAGATAAGTCAGATTTTAGTTAAGATTGAAAGAAAGCCAAAGATGTTAGTAGTTGAAGTAGCAGAGAATTTCAGGCATGGGAGATACCCAGAAAAAAAGTTCCTAGAGTCACCAGATGGAATTTTCTTTTTTTGTTTATGTAACATCCTGAAGATCAGTGTCACTGGGTCAAAGTATATGAGACAGAGAGAAAATATAAGGAAACTGGAAGATAGGAGAGATGTAAGTTAGGGAGGGCTTTGAATGCCAAGTAGAGCACTTTGTATTTTATCAAAAGCAATAAGAAACCATTGGCTTATTGAATGGAAGTGGTTTGACTTGGTCATATTTGTGCTTTAGGAAAATACCTTAGTGACTGATGGAGGATGGATAGGAGTTGCAAGAGATTTAGAGCAGGCTGACTTTCCAGTAAGCTATTGCAATTATAGAAAGATGAGATGATAAGGGCCTATACCATAGAGTAGCAATGTCAGAAATGAGAAGGAGGTGTATATGAGAGTAGATTCAAGACTAAAATCTATACACTTTGGAAATGGATTGTATATGTGGGGAGAGAGAAAAGAGAGGACTCTGAAATGACTACCAGGTTGTGACAGTCCAGGTTGTGAACCTGAGGGCATATAATGATATTTTACCCTCTGTAGTGAAGGTAGGGGAGAGACAGGTTAAGAGGAACAATACTGAGTTCTGTTTTGCAGATATTGCTACTAGACATCCAGAGCAAGAAATCATAAAGGCAGTTGGAAGTAAGAGTTTAGAGTTCAGTCAAGAGTTCACATCAAAATAGATTTAAACATTTTCAACATAAAAATAGTCATTAAATTCATTGTAGTTGATGAGAATACCAAGTGAAATAGTATAGAAGATGAAGAGAAGAGGGCCCACAGCAGAACCCCAAGTAACATTGATTATTTGACGGTTTAATCTGGAAGAAGATCAGGTAAAAAATGGAAGGAATTGGTAAATATAAAAGAGGAAAACAAGTAAAAGATTGGAGTCCCAGAAACCTAGAAAGGAAGGATTGTCAAGGACTAGATCATGATCAACTGTGTCAAAAATTTCAAGGATATCAAAAAGAATGAGGAAAGTGTAGTTCCTCTAAAAATCTAGTTTAATTGAATTAAATTAGATGGGATTTTTATTTATACAACTGACTTCCATGAAGTCTTCAACAGGTTATATTTGATCTGCCATTCATTGATCTATTCCTGCCATATTTTAGTCAATTTCATCCACACAGTTGATCACCAAATTAGACCTTGTTCATCATAGATGTTACTTCTGTATCCTCATTATCCAATAGAGAGAAGATATGTTGTTCACTTCTTTTTTCTTTTTTTCCAAATCATCCAGCACAGTATTGGGCACAGAGTATATACTCACTAAACACCAGCTGATTGATTTTTTTCTTCAATCATGCCTCAGACAATCAACAAGGAACACTAATACCCCTTTAGTCACCCCAGTTATACATCAGAAGTTTTTGATTACTTCAGGAAAATGAAAGAAAAGGAAAAAATTTAAAATACAATAGCAATGAGTAATGTGTACTTTATACCAATAAATATATAAATAGCTGAATAAGTACAAGTCCCTGAGCCCATTTCTACCAATATAACTCATCCCTGCATTCAATATCTACAGAACTGTTATAATTAAATAAAGAAAGAAGCATAATCTTCATCCATAATGGGCTTTTATTTTCTCTTTTTTGAGCTCACCAATGAAAGGGGACCCCATAGTAACAGAATACAGAATGCATTTCATCGACCTCCCAAGGAATGGATAGCTTTTGCCTATTGATGCAATGTTAATCCTTCTTCTTGCCAAACAGATATTATATTGATAATGATTTTCCAAGGCTTATGATGATGACAAAAATAAATGTAGTGAAAAACAACCTTGCTGAATAGTTTGCTCCTTTTATTTTAGTTTTCTCTCTCTTTCTGCAGGAGTCTGTTTTTATCCTGAGGTGAACTGACCCACCAACTGTGACAATAGGTTAGGTGGGAACAAGAAACTTCAGATAATAACAATAATAAAAATAATGAAAAAATTAAAAAAAGAAGAGAACAATTAGGGAATAGGGACTGGATATCTTATTTTATTTATATAGGAAACTCCCAGATGAGGAATTGCCCTCTACAAATTAGTCTTATAATAGTGTCTGAGCCACTACAAGTTTCAACAACTTACCTTTTTTGTTGATGTTCAGTTGTGTCCAATTCCACATCCTATATTCTACTTCCTTCAAAGTATATCCAAGTTCATGCTCATTGTTTACATGACATTATCTATCCATCTTTTACTCTGCCATCTTTTTTTTTCCTTCAATATTTCTAAACATCAAGTTCTTTACCGATGAGTCCTGTCTTCTTTTTTTTTTTTTTTGGACAAAGTATTTAAGTTTCATATTAAATATTTAACTATCATGAATAGTTTGAATTTATTTATGTATTAATGGATTTGATCTTCTTGCCATCCAAGAGACTCTCAAAAGTCTTCCCTAGCACCACATTTAAAAAGGCATCAATTCTGTGTTCTCAGCTTTCCCTATAATCCAAATCTTACAAACATATGTTGATACTGGAAAAATGGCTTTGTCCTTTGTCTGCAAGATGATGACTTGCCTAGACTCACACAACTAATATGGATCATCAGAGAGCAGTCTAGATCCCATGTTTCCTAGCTTCAAAGCAGCTATCTTTCTACTAAGGAAATGTTATTTCTCAACACCACCACTACCAAAACAGTAAAAACAGTACTTTGTCTTGAGAAATTTGTGTTCTGAAGCAATACATGATGAACAAGGATAAATAAATTGAAGATGAAGAAAGAATTATGCCTCAGAGGGGAATTTAGGGAGATAATACTTGCAAACATTTATATAATAGTATTTTACAGATGATTCTCTTCTCAACCATTTTCAAGCTTATCTAGAAATATTATCCATCTTTTGTCTATGGCTCTGGCTACTTATCATTCCATTTACTATCACAGAGTAATATTTTTAGAGCTGAAAGTAACCTTAGAGGTTATATAATCCATTTCCCATTCTTGGGTTATGTTGAATTTGAGGTGTTTGGGAATTCAGGTGGAAATTTTTAGCAGAAAGTGGGAGAATCTCACTAAATCATCACAGAATCTTATAATTCTAGAATCACAGAGTTGAGGGAGTCTAGAAAGCTACCTAGTCTATTCCATACATGGGGGGAAAAAAGCATGCCCTCTACAACATACACCAAGGTGTCCATCCAACTTTAACTCAAAGACCTCATTGTTGGAGAGGACTCACAATCTCTCAAGGCAGCTCATTCTGTCTTTGGATAATGTTATTGCATGACAGATCCACCCCACCCCTTTTATGTCAAACCCAAGGAAATAGGTTAACCCAATAAATGTGGAGTGATATAAAGCTTAGATTTTAGTTTTATTACATTTTAGTACCAATATATAATCATTCCAGAAATTCTGCTCTGGTCAGGCACTGAACAACTTAGAGATATTTTAAATGCAAGTCATAGGTTAAGAGCATAAATAAGGAAAGAAAGAGTAGCATACTTGTTATCTGTCTCAATACTTATCAATAATTAAATAGCATTAGAGAGGATGATTTCCTTCTATAATATTCAATTCATTCAAGGAAGTGCTCTTAAATGACAGTTATTCTCCCCAATAGACTATTTTATCAGGACAAAGCCTTATGCCATTGACAGCACTGGCCTCCTGAATTTCCTTTTTGAGTGAGACTCAGAGAGTTGAGCTCCTTATTACCTCTTCCATATATGTGCTTCTCTGTTAGCATTGTAATGGATAAAAAGGATGGACACTAAAATTCGGTGGTGCTCTCCTTCCCTTGCTGAGTGACAGAAAGGTAAAGGTGATTGAGGTGATATGAGAGGAATGAAAAGGAAGGCTGAGTTTAGGGAGGAATGGACAAGGCCGTATTAGGATGGTAAGGGTACAGAGTGAGGTGTTCAGGAGAGACAGCTAACACAGACTAGACACTCAGGCTAGAGACAGAGGATACTGGGGTAATAAGCTGAACCCTTCCAGACAGGAAAGGTACTTTTATAGACACAAGGTCTAGGGCCAGTCAGAGGTGGTTTGAATCTGACTTGAGGGCTTTTTTGTCAGTTTTTCAAGTCCTCAAAGGAGGAATCACAAGGCTCCTCCCTATCAATGAAACTGAAGGGATTCAGGAGGAAGCATTGTGCAATTACTTCCTCCCAAGATGGATGCCTCCAGTTTCCCTGAGGAAATAAAAGAGAATAATTCCTTCCCCTTCAACTCTTGCCTAATTCTTCAACACAATGAATCTCCAGAGGGTTTGATTAGGTAACAAAGGGATTTATTAATATTCAGGGTTGGTCAGGAAGGAGAGAGGAGTTTGGGGTTTCTGACAGCAGCTAGGGAGAAACTCAAGATGGGGGAGGGTCACAGGAATGGGTTAGACTGAAAAAGGACCTGATTCTCTCAGCCAGGGAAGATTTGGCTTCTTTTAAAGTAGAGGGTATACTAAAGGTATAATTTGATTTTAAGGATGTCCTACTTGCCTATTGGGGAAAACTAAACCCACAAAGTCTATTCACTAAAAACCCAAAAGCTACCCTGCCTCCCAGAGCCCCAGGAAAATAGGCAGGGAAACAGGAAATAATATGGAGAAAGTCAGGGAGAGGTCCAGAGAAATTAGCTAGGTTCAAATTGTCCAGAGACAAAGCACAGGCCAAAAGCAAAACCAAAAGCCAAACAGAGCTCTAGTTAGTCCTTCCACTCCGTTCAAGCCTCAGGGACCAACTGACTTCTCTCAGAATTCTAAGGATTCTAACTGCCAGAAGTTTTCAGTTGGCCCTCTGCAAGAACAAAAGCCTCTCTTGCATCTTTTGCATTATAGCTTTCACTCTTTCAAATTTTAAGGTGCAAGGGGGAAAAGGAGTTTTGATTGGGTAAATATTAAAAGGTTGGTTCCTGGGGGATTAAACAATTATCAGTCCCTAATTAAAGATTAATTTCAAGTTAAAATGACTTTTATGGAAATTCATTTACAAATGAGAAGAGGGAGAGGAAATAAGGAAATAAGAGAGAGGATAAGTTATCTAACACAGTAAGTAATTTGCTCTGATCCCCTAGTTCAATCCAGATAGATGTAATTAACCCTCAGCAGAGGGAAATCAGGCCTTGATACCAAGGCCTGGAAGCCAGAGGCCCAAAGGACCCTAAAGGGAAATGAAGCAAAAGCTTCAAGAGTCTTTGTTAAAAGGAAGTTCCCTAAGAGAAGTTCAGGAAGATTCAGTCTCAATATTCACCACGTGGAACAGTCTCACCAACTCCAGACCCCCTCCAAGTCCACTCACAAACCAGAAGATCTCCCTCAGGTTCTATTCATGAACCAGAAGCACTCCTTCAGGTCCTCTTCATGAGCCAGAAGAGAGAGCCCAGCTGAATGAGGTCTCTTTTTAAAGGGTCCTCTTTTGCATCACTTCCTGTGGCTTCCTCTTAGCTTACATGCCCAATCACAACAGTTGCTTTTCTTATGACTGCCCCAGAGGCAGTCAGTAAATTCTGGTTTGTTACTCTAGTATACATGGATTATAGACCACCCACGTTGTGGGTTAAGTAGAGATGTTTTCACCTTTGTTGATTAAATCTAAAGATGGGCAAGGTAGATTTAATTTCATTATCTCAGTCCCCTCTGCAATCATTTGGGAGACTAGTCTCCCTAATTAATAAATTGACATAATCATCTTGTACCCCTAAAAATCTTCTAACTACAATAGTTAGAGATAAGAGGTAAGTAGAAGAGATAGAAAGAGCAAAGCCAATGTTTTACTAGATGTATTGACAAAAAGCAAATTAGGGGGCAATCCCCTTTGGCATAGGAGTTTACAATTCAAAATAATTGTGCTTAGTCCTCTTAAGTTCAATCAGTTGCATTCCAAATTTCATTCTGGATCATCTTGATTCAGTGTAGGTTTCTGTAGGCAAATAGTCCATTTTCTGGTTTCAAAGCTTTAGCAGATTTCTTTTTCTGAATAATTTTCTCAAACAAAATTTTAAAACTTGGATTTTTATAAAAATAGAACCCCCCCTGAAGAGGATGTTGATCAACACCTGGATCAACTCTGAATACATCATTGAGTTATAGGGTGTATGAGTCAGTTATCAAAAGAAAAACCAAAAATATAAAAAGAAAAACAAATAGAAGAAAAATTAAACTTCGGGAGAAATAAAAATTCAAAATAAGAATCAAAATATCAAAAATCTATGTATGTAAAAATTTTTAAGTAAACAAAAATGACTTTATAACAAGCCCTTATGTTATGGTCTAATTTAATAAATTTTAACAGGCCCTTGTATTAGGTCCAATTAAAGTAAATTCTGTCCCATTAATCTGGACAAATTGCAGTAATATTGCACTTACCCATTGGCAGCCAAGACTACAGGAAGTTGCCATATCTTAAGAGAGAAAAGGGGACCATATTTTTATGTAAAAGGGAGGTGTACATTTTCTGGTCTGATTTTAACTTCATTCTCAGGGATAAGGGAGCCAGAATGAAGGTCAACCTTCAGTATTTGACTGGCAGTGTGGGACAAAGTCAAGCATTGCAACTTTGAGTCTCACTCTAAGTTCAAATCCTTTAGTATTGGCATAGAAGTTCAACAATCCTACTTGCATTAGTACGGTCTTTTTTGACCTTGTGCTCCATGGCACTATGCATTTTAAGTCTGTGCTTCTATGGCACTGTGCAGATGAAGTCTATGCTCCTTTTTGATCCCATTTCCTAGAATCAAACATAAAAAAATTAATCATAGTCCCATAATATTTATCAATAGATGACATATTTCCATAGTCTAAAGCCTTTGGGTATGAATTAATATTAGAACAAATATATTTTAAACTTATATTACTATAGAATCAAAAATTAATATTGATTATGTATATTTTAAGTATAAGAAATTTTAAAAAAGGAAAAAAATCAAATATTATATTAGAGAAGTAAAAGGCAATAGCAAAATAAAAATTCAGGAATTCAAAGTGTTCCCAAAAATGGTGTCCACTTTTCTATGGACTGTTATCTCCATTGCTTGTGATAGTGATAGGATACAGTCAATCAGTTTCAATAGAAGGTGCTCTTTTTACATGTGAGCAATGAATCTAAGAGTCCTTTTCTCCAGTTTTTATAGATACTGGGGTGGTTAACAATATTTGAAATGGACCTTCCCAGGAAGGCTGAATTGCTCCAGTGTGCTGGAAATTCTTTATATACACCTTGTCTCCTGGGTTCAGGTCATAAAGTCAAAAATCTATTCTTCCTGCTTGTACTGCAGCTCCAGATTCATGGAGTTCTTGCAGTTTATGCTGTAATTCCTGTATATAGGAAGCAATAGAAGTATCTCCCCCTAATAGTGATGTATATGCAGGAGAAAAGGGCTTAACCTGTACGGGGATATGTCCAAAAAGCATCTCCTATGGTGAGATGTGTAAATCTCCCCTGGGCCTGCTTCTAAGATAAAATAGAGCCAGAGGGAGAATTTTCGGCCATTTTAAATGTGTCTCAGTGCATAATTTGCCAATCATAGTTTTAAGTTCTCTATTCATCCTTTTGACTTGGCCTGAGCTCTGGGGGTGATATGGTACATGGAATTTGGGAGTTATCTCCAAACAAGAATATATTTCAGATAAAATTGAATCAGTAAAGTGACTTCTACTGTCCAAGTCAATATGTGTAGGCAGTCCAAAATGAGGAATGATTTCTTTTAAAAGAACGTTGGCAACAAAAGCTGCTGTGGCTCAGGCAGTAGGAAATGCTTCCGGCCATCTGGTCAGTTGATCACTATGACTAGACAAAATTTTCATTGTCCAGCCTTTAACATTGTTATGTAATCAATTTGCAGGTGCTCAAAAGGTATGTAATCCCAAGGACGGCCACCAAAAGCTTTTCCATGAAAGGCATGTTGGTTATATACTTGGCAAGTAGGGCAGGCTGCATACACTTTAGAAGCTATAGTAGTTATTCCAGGAGCCATCCATACTCTTTTAACAAAGGTTACGATACCCTGGGCTCCAAAATGACTATTTTTATGAATAGATTGGCAAATCTGTTGATAAAAACTTCTAGGGAGCAAGGGTTTTCCTTCAAAGGATACCCATACTCCATTAATCAGATTAATCAGAGATGGGAGGTCCTAGGTTCAAATCTGGCCTCAGATATTTCCTAGCTGTGTGACTCTTGGCAAGTTACTTAACCCTCATTGCCTACACAGTATTGATTCTAAGATGGAAGGTAAGGGTATTAAAAAAATAAAGAAAGAATTAAGTGTCTACTGTGTCTAAGTCAATGAGTTTTGTTTTTAGGGAAACACAATTGTGGCATTAACCTTGACTTCAAAGAATTTCATTCCAATATAGCTATACTACAAAGCAACATGTAAAAAGTATGGAAGAGATAGTAATGAAGGTCATTTGACCAGAGGTCAAAGGTAGGAGAGATTTCAAATGTTTGGGGGAATAAAGAATGGCCCCTGAGCAGAGATGGCATTTTAACTGATCTTTAAAGGGTTTGTCGGTATTAGCAAGCAAAAAGAGTTCAATAGAAGTGAGGCAGGGACTAGGGGAGAGGAAATCCCAGTGACAGGGAGGAGGGAATGCTACACTATGAGGAGTGTGAATGTTTGTCAAATAGAATTTTGTTTCTGAACTGAGCAAAGAAGCAAAGCTGGGGAAGTTGTTTAACACTTGTTTGGGCAAAGTGAATAATGAAGTTTGACTGGATAAAAGGGTATATGAAAGGGAATAGTGTCTGAGATAAGGAGAAGAATATAAAATAAAGTCAAAAGAACTAAGACACAGAATATCAGATTTGGAAGGGACCTCATAGTCCTTCCAATCCAAAACACAGATAAATACATGTAAGAATATAAGAATAGATATTACAGGAGATTTAGGATTCTGTGTCTGATGGGGAAGATTTGAAATGGCTTAGTGTGCAGTAATTTTGTCCTTGGAAGTGTAGGTATGAAACATTTTCATTGTCCTTGATTATGGAGGGGGGGAGAGAGAGAGAGAAAGACAGAGACAAAGAGACAGACAGAGAAATAGAGGGAGAGAACTTACAAGGGGCTGGTTAATTGAGATCCATCCCTGGATTAGGAAAAACCAAAGGTATTTCTCCTCTTATTCCCTAATGCTGTGAACAAAGGAACACAAAGAAATGATAAAACACATATGTTTATGAGAAATATGATTAGATCGGTCAGATGCAATCAGCAACAAAACTAAAGGGTATTTTAAGAAATGACTGTCAGTTACACCTAACTGTGGTATTATTTCAGGGAAAAGGAGAAATAATCAGTACTTTCTCCATATTCTTTTCTATGTACTTTTTCTTGTCTTTTCTCTCTTTTTTTTTGGGGGGGGTGGGGATCTTCTTCTATCTCCCATAAAAATCCAGCAGTCAAAACATGTCTCCAAATTTAAAATAAAACAAGACACAAACAATGACAGGAAAAATCATGTTTATACCTATCTCTATCTGTCTTCCACTTTAGTATTCAGTCCTTCCAGTCTCTCGGAGAGTATGAATAAAAGAGGAATAGGAAGGGCTTTTGATTGAACCATTACTACTCTGTCACCATGGTAAGGTTTCATGTGGCTTGATTTTTATCCCCTCCTCTCAGGTGTGTTTTTTTCTTATTTATAAAAAAATAAAAATTGAAATATTTTCTTATTTATTAGAAAAATCATTATGCAGTTCGAAATTTTGAGTAATGTTGACCTTTCTCAAACTGAGAAGAAATGTTTAACCTTGGGTCTTTAGGAATCTGTTTAAAGCAACACTCATCTAAGCTTTGCCAGAAAGACAACAAACCCCCTCTATTCCATACCCAACCAAATGACTATGCATTCTATACTTAGTCTTATTGGAGGAGGAAGTTTGAAGGTCCATCTTTCATTACTGTTTCATTTTGGACAGCTCTTCCTGTTAGTAAGTCTTACTTTGCTCATCCAAATTTACATTTTTTTTTTTTTTTTGGCTCTCAGGGGTTTTGCTATCAGGGGTCAAAGAGAACAAGTCTAATACCTCTTACCTGGAATATCCTTACAAAATACTTGAACCTCTTGAGTTTTGTTTGTTTTCTCCACAAGCAAACTATTTTTTTTTGTTCAAGTGATCCTTGTATGGCACAGTTTACAGCCCTCTTCTCATCATAAATAGTTTATTTTGGAAATATGTCAGCTTACTAAAGTTCATTTCAAAATGTGATACCTCAAGTACTAAATTTAGTACATGTATATACTCTTACAATAATTTAACGGAATGAAATTCTAAACTCTGATTTTCAACTCTCAGTAAATGTCAAGGAAGCATTGTCTTTATATAACTTAAAAGCTCTTATAGGACTTGGAAATTTATAATTAAAAATTCAAAGTTTGTTTTATTTTTTTAAGATTTTTAGTCAATTATCATAGTTTTTAAAAATTTGGGGACCTGACATTATCTTTTCAAAGATTCAATTTTTAAAAATTAATTAATTAATTTAGAATATTTTTCCATGGTTACTTGAATCATGATCTTTACCACCCCTCTTCCCTCCCCTTTCCCAAAGCTGATAAGCAATCTTTCTGGATTATACATTATCATTGTTAAAAACTTATTTCCATGTTATTCATATTTGCAGTACAGTGATCTTTTAAAGCCAAAACTCCAAACATATCCCCATCGAACGATGTGATCAATCATATGTTTTTCTTTTTCTTTTCTCCTTCCACAGTTCTTTCTCTGGATGTGAATAGCATCCTTTCTCTTAAGTCGCTCAGGATTGTCCTGGATCACTGCACTGCTGCTAATAGAGAAGTCTGTTACATTTGATTGTGCCACAGTGTTTAAGTTTCTGTGTATAATGTTCCTCTGGTTCTGCTAATTTCACTCTACATCAATTCCTGGAGGTCTTTCCAGTTCATATAGAATTCCTCCAGTTCTTCATTCCCTTTGAGAACAAAAATATTCCATCACCATCAGATACCACAATTTTTTCAGCCATTTCCCAATCAATGGACACTCCCCCCCCATTTTTCTATTTTCTTTTGCCACTATAGAAAGCATGAGTATAAATACTTTTGTACAGACATTTTTCTTTATGATAGAGATGCATTTAAAGATAATTCACCAGTAATTACCTGCCTTTGTTTTAATCTTCTATATCTGGCTATTCTACTCCAAGCTGGTGAATGAGATCCTTTTGAACAAATACCCTGTCTCTTTAGGCAGCTTTTTCTTTCCTTCATTAACAAAGATATTTATAATAGCATAACTTAATTCTTAAGAGCTTCCTCTTCATCTTGAGAAGGTTTATCCTGAAGAATAATTGATCACAGGGTCTACTTTTCCTTTCTTTAATCTTACCTCTAAAACATACATTATAATGTCATTGATTTTGTTATTCCAGGAAAGATACTTTTTGTTTGTTTTATTTTATTTTATTTTTGTCACTAATGTTCAACTTAGAGAATTGCTGTGGTAAGATTTAGAGTTAGAAGGGATATTTGCATTCAGCTAGTTCAAGTCGTTTATTTTACAGTAAGTTAAGTTTTTAGCTTCCTTTGACATTGAACTCATGCTCCATCTCCTCTAGAAAGACCTTCTTTATCTGCCTAGTGCTTTATGTTCTTTATATACTCAAATTATATCAGGATTGATATGACCACTTAGGAGTGCTATGGAGTGAGTTTAGGCCCTTATAGCTTCACTGAGTTACCATGATCAGCACTGCTTTGCCAACTGCAAATCCTCACTTGAAATCTTTTATCTAAGATACTGTGCTTGTGCTCAATCCTCATACTCTCTACACGTTTAGACTAAATTTCTTTTGAAGTTGCCCCCTATGAAGTCAACAATAGGAACAACCCAAGTATAGAGTCTCTCATGCTAAAAGTAGCTTTTCATACCTAGCACCTGAAAATTAAGATTTGATAATTTCTTTCCTTAGAGGATCAGGAAAAAGTGGTCCAGGCTAAGTTTTAGACAATTTTTACCTGATACGTTAGGGACAGAAATTACCAAACCTTGTTTTTATTTGGTTCATATAGAATATATAAGTATCTCTACCCTATTTATATATCTTTGTGTATATCCCAATCTCCAGGCCAATTTTATTTGCCAGCAAAGATCTCTCATCTCTCAAAAAGGGGATATGTTCATTCTTTTTTACCTTCTTCTGTATTTGAATACCTAATAAAATGCCACAAATCGTGTGGTATTTCTTTGGTTTATACATTATAACACATTTTAAAGGTTTAGGAAAAGAATAACACAGTTAAAGACCAATCTCCATCAACCAAAACAACCACAGAAACATAATTGTATCAGGAAATGATGGGACTAACTAAAGCTAGAGAATGTTATTTTTTTCCCAGGAAGGGAGAAAGGCAAGAGAGAGAATAAATGGCAGTGTTTTAATATCTTTGTACTCATTTCACACTGGATCAAAAATACACAGTTTTAACAAAAGGAGGCTTGGCACAGGATCACATAAATCCTCTCCAAAGGATGATCTCCTCTATATTCTAAAGTGGAATTTCCTGAACCACCTGGAATAGGATCCTTGAATCTTCCTTCTTACTATAGTTTCCTCCTTCTCAAAATTCTCTTCAAAGTAAAGGTCAAGGAAGACTATAGAACGTTGGCCATTGAGTAGACTGTCAATAGAAAAGCTCAATCACCTTTCTTGTTTATGGAGCTGCCCAACCACAAATAAAGTGGACTCAATATAACTTAAAGTTGAGCACTTGATTATTTAGGTCAGATATTGCACTTCAGTGACTCATCTGAATACCATTCAACAGTTAACAGAAAGAAGTTTACTTAGTCTACTATATAAAGGATTCTTAGTAAGGCTATAACACTAAACTTAAGTAGACATCTCACATCCCCGCTACCCCTCGAGACTCCATGTTGAAGTGTGGTGATGAGTGTTTCCTTGAGACACACACCAAGTCTGAAGCATTATATTAGTCAACCTTAGCAATCTGGGCCAATCAGGTCATGGGGATAATTTACTTGATTGTTAGGCATAAAACAAACAAACTCTATCTATATCTATCTCTCTATATATGTACATATATACATATATGTGTGTGTGCAAATGTATGCATATGTGTATAGTAAAACAATCCTTTATAAAAACAAGTTATATTTATATATCTCTCTCATGTCACATGCCTGTAAATATATATTAGTCTTCATATTTCTAATGCTTAGCACAAAACTTGGCATCTGTTAGGAGTTCAGTATAGGCTATAATAATTATGATAATAAAATTAAAAAAAACATTTTATATTGTAATTACTATATGTCAGATAATCTGCTTCATAATTATCCAATTTGACTCTCACAATAATCCTGAGAGGTAGGTACCATTACTATCACCATTTTACAGGTGAGGAAAATAAGTCATCCAAAGTCTAAGGGAAATGTACAGAGTCATATAGCTATTAAGCGTCTGAGGCTGGATTTAAACTCAGTTCTTCCTGACGCAAGGCTCAGTGCTCTATACAGTCATCACCAAGTTGCATCAATTGACTTGAATTTGTGCTCACAGTATTCAGCTTACTTTTCTACAACATGAATAAAAATATTTA
This sequence comes from Gracilinanus agilis, assembly GCF_016433145.1. Taxonomy (NCBI): domain Eukaryota; kingdom Metazoa; phylum Chordata; class Mammalia; order Didelphimorphia; family Didelphidae; genus Gracilinanus; species Gracilinanus agilis. Next base: position 23,481,939 of record NC_058131.1, read on the forward strand.
TAGTTTCTATCTGATTAGGATCATTAATGGAGCTTAAATAAAATAATATATTTGAAGTGCTTTGTAAATTTTAAAGCACTATGTAAAGTCAGTTAAAAATACTATGCTACATTATTCCAGAATTCCTCTCTAATTTACCTGAGAAATGCATTTCTATTTGAACATTTCTTTGAATGAAGAACTCATCATCTGTCAGGACAGTGCCTTCCATGGATGAATGGAAAGTGTTGGAAAAATGATCTGTATAGAGCCAGAATCCCTATGAAACGGTGGTGGCAGTATTTTCTGGAGAATGTGTAAGCTCCAGTCTAGATGGCAGCTCTTTAAATAACTGATGATGACTCTTCTTTTCATCCCTGGTTGTAAGATTCTTTAAGGCAAGTGGTATATGTTCTTTTCTTTGTATCATCAGCTTCTAGCCCATTGTCAGGCACATAGTTGGTATGTCATAATTTTTTGCTAAAATGGATTAAATCTCACTAAATTATTCAGTAAACATACATGTATAAATCACTTATTTTATATTACACATTCTACTCAATTTTAAGGACAAAAAGATGAAAATAAAAGAGCTCTGCCCTCAAGGAACTCACACTCTAGAAGAAGAGAAAATATGCAAATAATTATATGTGTATCATTATATACAGAGAGACAGAGACAGAGAGTGAGAATAAATAGAAGGCAAAATTAAGGGAAGATGCTAAAGAATATGTGACGAAAATGTATCTACAGAAATTGATACTTTAATTGTGTTTTGAAAGAACTGAATATGATATATCCTCTAGATTTAGACTTGGAAGAGACTTTACGGAAGATCTAGTCCAACTCCCCCTATTCTCATTTTACATATGAGGAAACTGAAGATCTGAGAAGGAAAAGATTCTTGCCCAGATGTGCACCAGTAGTTCAGTGGTCAGGCTACATTTAAGCTGGATCCTTTAATGGCAAATCCCCAGTTTTGTTTTGTTTTTTTTTAATTGTGTATTCTTCTCCACATGGGTCATGAGACTCTGCATGTTCCTTTGTTTGCTAATCTCCCTTTCATATCAAACCATACACACAACAAAATAGAACAGTTGGCTGAAAACCAACCCCTTCTCAAAGACCCCCTTTTCAAAACTTCCTTGAAAGGAAGGAAGAGGGAGGAGGGAGTTGAATAATCTGTTCTGGGAACAGCCCCTTTTTCTCTTCCTCCCTTCTAACTCCTCTCCAGTTAACATCTTTTGTTCATTTTGTTTTCCAGCTGCCAGGCTCTGGATCTTAAATAAAAGATAGCTTTGGTGACCTCAATAGGTTTGTGTTGTAGAGGATCACATCCAATAAATAATGTATAGGCTGAGTATCCATTATTAATTCCTGCAATCAGCAGTAAACAATTGGAGCTGGGCTTCCATGCTCCTTCTACATATTCCACTGGAGGCTGTTAGCTCAGTCCACAAGGTGCTTTTCAACACTCCATTGGCTTGTTTATATATCTGTTCAGTACGGCCTCATCACAAAATGTTTTGCATCAGGTCCTAATGGAAGGCTCAGCAAGCTATTTATTTTCTACCGACCGCCTTTTGTTAGGAGGTATTGTGCCTTGGCTTGTTGGACAGCTATCAGAGAAACTGAACATTCTCCCATAAGAGGGCATGGAGTGCCAAGTACCAAACTAGGAACAAACTCCATCACCAGAAAATACCACTATTCAACCAGCACTCTCTGCCCTAGACTGCCATATCTTTAGAATAATTTTGAGAAACATAATTTCCCAGAGAGGCAGAGAGTTTTATTTTAAAGTAAAATGTGTCCTCGGATGACTCTCTAGCAAAGAGGATGAAACACACACACACACACACACACACACACACACACACACACAGACACACAGACACACACACACACACACACTCACACACACTCATACACACACTCACACACAAGCAGCCATAGTCCTTTTTCATTTCTTTTCATCGTATTTAATGGTGAATGCAACTTGGATAAATGAAACTAAATCTATGATAGGACAGAATTTTTTTCTGGGTAATGGAACAATCTCTGATAAATTTCCAAAGGATAGAAAATACCTGTGTCTTTAAATTTGATCAGTAAAGAGATCCAGGAATGAGGGGAAGCTTGGGGACCAGGAGAGATGAAGACAGATGGCCGTGAACTAGGCCCAAGTTCTGTTTTGAATGGCACTAGGAACTACCTAGAGTAATGTCATTCCAGGAGTTCATGCCCCTTTCTGTAGTGTTTTACTCACTGAGCTGAAGAATGTCAGGAAATCTGAGAATTTTTAGCAGCAACAAGAAGCTGACACAGTGGAAGAAGAGCTTGGTTTGAAATATGAGACCCTGTGTTCAAATCTCAGCTCTTTAGGTTATAACTCATATGACTTTGATTCATTTGAGGCCATTGATCTTCAGTTGGCTGATTTGTATAATGAGGAGAGAGAAGCAATGGTGTGTAGTAGCAAGAGAACAAGTCTTAGCATGCCACTCTGACACAATGGTTACATAATGGAGAACAAGTTGCTTAATATTAAACCATGTATCCAGAACTTTATAGGAGCTCAGAGACTATACAATGGAGATACTTTAACTGATTTCTATCAAATTATTTTATTTTCACAACTATGTTGATAGCTTTAATTTGAAATTGAAATTTTGAAATGGAAAATTTATGTATTTTATTTTATATATTAAAAATATAATTCTGAGTAAAGGTTCATAAATTTCCCCAACTTTCAGAGGAGACTATCACAAAAAAAGTCTGAGTATAATGCCATCATTTTTACAGGGGAAGAAAATGAGACCTGTAACCTTTCCCAGTGTATCACAGGTAGTGTCAGAGGAAGGTTTTGAACACAGGTCTTCTCATTCCAAAGTTAGTGCTGCATTTTTATTATATTATTTTGACTTCTCTAAGTTCAATAGACAAATACCTAAGACTCTATATTATCATACTGGTGCAAGTTTGCATTAGTTGAGGGCTTATACTGTACAGAATTTCCAAATTCTAATTCAAATGCATTGGGTCAATCTGACCTCAGGCACTTCCTAGCTTTTTGATCCTGGGCAAGTCTCTTATCCCTCATTGTCTAACCCTTATTATTCTTATACCTTGAAACCAATGCCCAGTACGGATTCTAAGACAGAAGAGCTCATTAAAAAAATTTAAAAATACTATTTAATATTAGGGTGCTGGATAAAATGACTGCTAATCTACCTTCCACATTTGAAGCTATGTAACTATGTGCATGATCACGAGGATCACTTTAAGTGATGTTTTAGATACTCTAGTAGACACAGAGCCAAAGGATCCAGTCCTTAGTATACCACCACTTGGGTAAGCCATATGAACTCCTTAGTTCTCGGGTTTCTTATTTTCAAAACACAAATGAGAGCAATAATTCTCTTTGACTTGCAGGGTTATTTGAATACCACTAAAATAGTGATTCCAAAAGTGGGTGCCACTGCCCCCCTGGTGGGTGCTGCAGCTATCCAGGAGGCAGTAATGGCCACAGGTGTATTTATCTTTCCTATTAATTGCTATTAAATTTTTTAAAAAATTAATTTCCAGGGGGCTAAGTAATATTTTTTCTGGAAAGGGGGTGGTAGGCCAAAGAAGTTTGGGAAGCACTAAAAGAAAGGAATTTAGATAGATGGTTACATACAGAGATATATGGATAGATTCACATATGAATAGAGATATAAATACATGTACATAGAGCTAGAAATAGAAATACCATTAGATTGTAAAATCCTTGTCGGTAAGGATTGTCCTTCTAGTTTACATCTGTATTCTCAGAATTTAGGACACAGTAGGCACTTAATAAATGTTTATTGCATACATTGGCACTTTTTGAATTATTTTACAGATGAAGAAATTGAAGCTTAGAAAAGTCATGTCTTGCTCAGTTACATAACTTGAAGCAATTTTCACTCCTGTCTTCCTGACTGAGAGTTTATAATTTTATCCACTGGTTCATAAACAAGCTATCTTGAATCCAATATTTCCATTTTATAAAGAAGGAAAATGACACTCAAATATATGGTGTAGTTTAATCAATTGACAAAGTCCATAAGTCAGTCAATAAGCATTTATAATATGTGACAATGTTTCACATATTGGGTGAAATGCTGAAGACACCAAAAAAAAAAATATATATATATATATATATCCTCTGCCCTCAAGAAGCTTACATTCTAACAGGGGAGACTGCATCAAAACAACTGAGAGAGATGCAATAGTTTCCCTTTGGCAAAATGCTTGCCAAAGCTTAACATTAGAATATAGGGCTTCAATTTTGCCTCGAGGTCCATGGCATTTTTATACCATTATGTTGTCTCTCCCTGAGTTATGGTAGAAGTTATATTCAGCTATTAACCACAGGCTCCTCTAGTGCTCAAATGTACTTATGGGGGCTGGAGAATAACACACCTTAAAAAAATGTTAGTAAAATAATTATCACCTCTAACTGATAATGGACCCTTCATGACCCTCTGCATCAGTGGGGCTTAATATAAAATTGCTTTCCAGTCTTATCCTCCTCTTTTCTAACTCCACTTTCTTTCATGATTAGGATATTTTGTGCATATAATGTACTATCTCTCTATTACCACATATTTAATCAATCAATAAAATATTATTATTTAATTAATATTCTGCCCCCTCTTGCCTTATCTTTAAAGCAGTTTTGAGGATAACTCTCCTGCAGAGGCTCTGAATTTTGTTTTAAAGGAAGACAAGCCCTCTGAGATATATACTATATGTCTTATATTATGGTAGATGATGGGGATATAAATTAAAAGGATAAGGAGATCTTTACTTTAAGATCTTATGTCTCATTGGGGTAACATTTCTGGTACCTTTAAACGACCTCTTCTCCACGAAAATTTCCCTGAGGCCACCCAACAAGAAATTATTTCTAGTGGTCAAGGTTTATTAACCGGCAATTCTCAGTTGAAGAAATTAAAACTATCTATATAAAAAAGAAAAAAAGTGCTCCAAATCACTTTATTAGTGGAATGCAAATTAAAACAACTCTGAGGAGCTTCCTCACATCTATCTAAATTGGATAATTATTATGCCAAAAAAATTAAAAAAAGATAAATGTTGAATGGGATGTGTGAAAACAGAGATGCTAATACACTTTTGGTGGAGCTGAGAACAAATACAACCATTCTGGAGAGCAAATTGGAATCATGTCCACCAGACCATAAATCTGTGCTTAGCTTTTGACTCAGCAACATCTTTGATAGCTCTATATTCTAAAGTATTTCTAAATAGGGGAAAAGGACCTACTTGAACAAAAATATTAACAGCACTTTTTTTTGTGGTGACAAAGAACTGGAAACTCAAGGAATGTCCACCCTGTAGAATGACTAAATAAGTTGTAGTATATGATTATAATGATAAACTTTTTTTTCATAAGAAATTACAAACAGAATAATTTCAGAAAAAAATCTGGAAAAAATTATATGAACTAATGCAGAATAAAGTGAATACAATGAGGAAAAATTTGTACAGAACATCAATATCGTATGATTATCCCACTGTAAATGACAACTATTATCAGCAGTATAAAGATCCAAAACAACTTCAGGAGATACATAATAAAAAATGCTATCCACCATCATAAAAGGAACTGATGGAATGTGATTGCAGATAGAAGTATAACATTTTTACTTCATTTCCTTCATGAGTATTTTCTTATTTGTGCGATATGTGTCTTTTTTTGCAACATGACAAGTTAATGAAATGCATATTGCAAAATAACAGAAATATAATATATATCTTATTACTTGCTGCCTCCTTGGTGGGGAGGGAAATAATTTGGATCATGAAGTATTAGAAAATGAATATTAAAATTTTTCTGTAATTAATTTGAAAATATATACTAAAGTTCATGAGGAAACAAAAGAAGTTATTGTTCCCTCCTCGAATATCCCAGACAATTCTCTATATTCTTACCAGTGTTCTAACCTGAATTTTAGTTATTTATGCACATGTTTCATTCCCCTATTACTGTATAAATCATAAGATTCTTGAATGAAATAAATATATATTTTCCTATTTCCAAAAACAAACATAAATTTTCCATTTTATATATGTGCAAATGAATAAAATGTGTTCCTCTTCCTAAATGTTCTTTTCCATATCCATCTTAGTTATCATGTTGTGAGCAATAGGCTCCTGAGGAGGAGGGAGCAGATCAACTTCAAAAGTGCCATATGGGCTCCATATGGGCACTAAGTATTGTTATATATGTCTCGTGTTTTTAAAATGTATGGAGATCTATAAATAAATCAAACAAAAAAAATCCATAATGTGATTAATATGTGTGAGTTGTGCCAAGGACTAGGGATAACAACAACAAACAAAAAAGGACAACTTCCCTCAAGGAAGTCACCTTCTAGTAGAGGAGACAAGCTGCCAACAACTTTGTAGAAACAAGATATATACAAGAAAAGTGGGAGATGGAAGATAATCTCAGAAGGAAAGATCTATTTTGGGGGGGATAATGTGGAGTGCCTGGAAAAGTCTTGTAGAAAATGGGATTTGATCTAAGTCTTGAAGGAAACCAAGACAATCAGGAAGCAAAAGTGACGAAAGCGTTCTAGATTTTATTAGAATGCTCCTTACAACATTACTTGGTCAAAAGAAAAGAAAAGAACAGGTAGGCTTTTGTGAATGATATTTTCAAGAAGACTATAACTATCTAATCACATAATCGACTGAAAGAAAGAATATAATATTCCCATCTTGTATGTTTCTTCTTGACATATATTTATCTCTTTTCTCTTTCTCTCTATAAATACACATACATACATTTACATATATATTTTGTGTGTGTGGTATATCAATCATATACAATAATAGAGATAACCTTGTTTTATGGTCCTTTGCATATTATCATGAGGCATATAATAGCAGAAAATCTTTTCAAATATTTTTCACTGTCCCATAATATGTCCTGTGTCCAGGCAAAATACATTTTTCTTACATTCAATGCATCTTTCTACATGGCATATTTAGACATAGCATTTCCCCTTTACATAAATCTTCACATAGCTGCCCTGTAACTGAAATTTCAAACCACTGAACAGAGGTCTTGTGACAGGTGATACAGAATAAAAATCAAGCACATAACGAATGCTAATCACCCAGAGTAAGCTATACAGGTAGGAGGATTTATCGTGGGTCTAATTTGTTAGTGCATATTTTATGATCAGGCACAACAGATGAATAATAACATAAACCCAGAATTATATAGAGAGAACAAGTATGGTATATTGCCTTTTGGAAAACTGTTCATTGGTTTCAATGATCTCCATGCTTCTCATTGGAACAAAGACTTATCCTTTTAATATCAGTATTCATTAAGTGAGGCTATATAGGAATAGAGAAATATCTCTGATGAATCCTGATTATAGTTGATGTGAAGAGCAGAAGAGAGAAACATGGTAAGAACAAATCAATTTCAGCCTACTATCAATGACAAATGTCATGGAAGATATGGAGTAATGGATTTCACAAAAGACATAAATGACTGGAAAAGGAGGTGAGCCAGTCATGTACATGACTGATGTAACAAATGGACAGTTTACATGTTCTACTGGTACAAGTGTACTGTTAAGGAACCAGAAAAAGGTCTCAAACTCATGGACATGGACATGAGTTTCAAGGGATTAGAAGTTGGGAAGGCTTCTTGATTTCTCCCATTGAAAGAAATAAATCCATTGAAGTATTCAGATTCTGCTACAATCATTAAAAGATAGTCAACAAGGATTATTGAGCACCCTCTGTGCCCTGTCCCTGTTTTTGATATTGAGCATACAAATACAAAAATGAAAAGTCTCTGTGCTCAGAATTACATTCTAATGAGAGACAATATGCCCTTTTTAGACATTTGCAAAACCTAAATATAGATCAGTATAAATTATATAACAAGCAAATGTAAGATTACAGAATGATTACCAAATGGGGGGAGACAATGGAGGGCCTCATGTAAAAGGAAACATTTGATCAGAATATTGAAATAGATTTAAAAGCATTATTGACTTCATAACAGTTTTTTTTTTGCCATTACGTATTTCCTCTATCAATGGATACTAATTATAGAATCATTATTTTCATTAGGAATATGTCATAGCCTCCTCATACTCACCATGTCCCTCCCCATTGCCCTTTGGATGATGTTCACAGCCTTAATTCTTGGTAGAATTTACATTTCTATGACTCACAGCTATACTATATCAGTGAAAGGATATTAAGTTTAAAAAGATGTTTTGTTTTTCAGAGAGATGCTTGGGCTCATTAAAAAAACAGACATTCCCCCCCCCAATTCAATCCAGTTCCCTCTGATGCTTCCTTTCAATGCTGGTCCAATCCAGTACCCAGCTACAAGACCTGGATTATATAGGCCCTTTAGGTGGGCAATGAATTGGATTTTATTTATGTGTGTAGTACATATGTATACACATATACACAAACATGGTTAAATGCACATGTGTGTCTGCATATAACTGATGAGCTCCAGGAACTGTCTATCTAATATAAATAGGTTTATCTATTAAAGCAATGTTTTGCTTCATGACATTCCATAATACAAATTCAGTCATATCCATGAAATTCTGTGATTTTAATAAAAGGCCCTCAGATTCAAAGAGATTGGAAATCACTGCTATGATACAAAGAATACTGTATAAGAAGCCAGGAAATCAGGGTTCTATACTATGTATATACTTGCCAGCTATGTGGTCACAAGCAAGGCTCTTATCTTTCATCTTTGCATATGTAAGATAAAGGGTTTGAACTGGAAAGTATAGGGACTGTTAAAGGCTCTCTGAACTCTGATTTTCTGTGTGCCTGTGATTTTTAGATCCTCTGTCCTATCATTCAATAATATCCTCTCCAGTGCTGCAGGACACAATGGGAAGATAAGTCATTGAAATCTAGATTTTTCCCTCAAAAACTCCTTGCTGTAAAATAGAATAACACTGATTTGAGAGTTGAAACATCACTATGTCCCCTTACAACATTTTATTTTATTTATTTTTTATCCAAAATACCTTCATCCTTTTGAGTGTAGTGGGTGGTCTGTCTGCATCTATTCGGGCCTCTTCTCCCTTCTGTTTCCATGAAGTAACATGAAGAAGATTTGGAAGAAAACACGTGTCAAAGATTTATCCTTCTCAGAGCTTCATCTGACTATATGCAAAAGGATGTACTTGTACGCAGCATATTTTCTTTGTGAATATTTCTCCCATACTGAGAAATCATCAGTGGCTTTCTGTCACCAAAACAAACAAACAAACAAACAAACAAACAAACAAACAAAAAAACAAACAAACAAAAAACCCACAAAGTTCTCCAAGTTACTTTTGAAGCTCTTCACATACAAGTCCCAATCTACCTTTTCAAACATAACGAACATGATTTTCCTCCATGTTAACTATGTTCAAATAAAACAAACCTTAAAGAATACAAGCTATGGACTTCAAAATACTTGAATTCAAAAACCACCTCTGGTGCTTAGTATCTATGTTACCTTAGGCAAATTACATCAACTCCCTTGTCCTCAATTTCTTGATCCATAAGAGAGAATATTACAATAGTCGTGCTTTTAAGTCCCTTCCAAATCCAATCTACTATTCTGTAATCTCCTACGTGAATACTTTTGCTATTTCTCCTATAAATCCTGACCCCTTCACCTTCAACTCTCAGAATCCCTTGTTTCCTGCAGAGTCCAGATCAAATGCCACCCATCTCCAGGAGAAATAACCCCAGATGTAATATATCTCTCCACCCACCTCAGACCTAACTATTTCTATATTACACATACATTTACATATGTTGTCTCTATGGATTGGGCTTTAATCTCCTTTATATAAAGATAGAATTCACATGGAAAGGAGAGAACTAAGAAACAATATTTTGTAGGCTTAGATTCTATGATCTTAAAGATATTTCTTTGCTACAGATATTTAATAGCCAATTAAGATATTCAGAAACAAGTGAGATCATTGCTGAATATTAGGTAGTTCAAATGTCAGAATGAGTGAATAAATTCATTGAGACCAATTTATATGCAAAATTTAGTGTAGGTTTGTGGGAATGAATAAAATATAAGGCCTTCCCTCAAGACTGCTGTACAAGAAATAGGCAATCATCTAGACAGGATATGCCCAAATTTAAGTGCCCAATTATGGAGTGATAAAATTAATTAATCAATCAAATGACATTTATTAGGTGCATTTCCATCGCTAGATACTCCTCTAAATATGGAGAAAATAAATTAAAAGCATATATATTGTTGTTTATCCTCTTTTGTTTTGAAGATGACCAGTGACATCATGGATGATGTCTTGACTTGTGCATGAATTGGATTTGTAAGGCATAATTGCACAAGGTCATCAGTCTGCCTCACTATTCTAGTTATTTAAAACCAGTGTCAAGACAAAAGTCAGGATGATTATGGATAACCAGTAGGATGTACTGAATGATTGGTGTCTTCCATGTCTGATGAAGCTCTACACACTACACAGAACCTACTTCAGTTGCATTCATGGTCATTGGAACAAATTGGTTTTGTCCACCCATTCCTCCATGAGATATATTCTAAAGTTCAGGGTAAACATCCCTTTAACTCAATGATGGGTTTAATACCTGCTGAGTAAAATCAACCTGGGTCAGCCTGCCTAATGATTTTACTAGGGTGTGTGACTTCTATACAGTCTATGGTTTCTTGGAGCCATAGATGAGAGCAGGTGACTGGTAGATACCAAAGGTGGATGAGTAGCCCTGAAAAAGGCTAGGCAAGTCCTAAACACTAAATGCTAGACCTCCCTAAATACCTCATATAATGTGTATGTTTGTGTATGTGGAGAATGATCTCTCTCTCTCATATATATACATATATATATACACATCTTTCAAGATACATACACATACATGTACATGTATGTGTATGTTTATACATATGTCTATATATTGTATGTAGGGAAGAAGAGAAATGGGTTGCAAACAGGTAAAGAGAGAAATTTTGCAAAGAGAGAGGTTTGGTGGACCTGACCACATGCTGTGGAACAGACGAGGCTGTATTCTGGAATTCAGGGAAGGGGATAAAGGTAAACACAGGCAGTTACTGATAGGCTCTTAGACATCCTGTAGCTGGGAGAATCTGGAGCTGGAACTTCCACTCTCTCCATCTTGGTGAACTTAGGAGGTTTTTTGGTTTTCTATCCCCTGGAACCAAATAGCTTGATCCCAGCTGTTCCTGACTGTAAAGAAAGAAAGAAAGAAAGAAAAAAAAAACTCTTCATTGACTTGATAGCATCAGTGCTTCTGCAAGCTCAAAGTACCTATCAACTCAGAATACCTGTGACTGGACAAGCCTGTAAAAACTGCCTGTGGTGGGAAGGCCAGAAGCCAACTTGGGTCTAACCCTACTAGGGTTGAACCCTGACATAAAGGGTACTCCATGAAGCTCCCCAGAAGACCTGTTTATCCTACAAAAATAATCTGGGAGGATTAAATGGTGTCAGGTAGCTAGTCAGTTCTGGAAAGTTAGACAGACAGAGTAGGGAGCATGGAAGATAATGAAGAAATCTCCATGCAGAGGTCTTAGAAGGTGGGACATTAGCTAGAACCCTTAGAGTAAGTAAATCCTAATTCCTTAACCCTTCTCTTCACCTTACCATTTTTCCAAAAATAAATGAATGTCCTATTTTAAAAATCTCTCTGGGAGTCTGAGAAGCACACTGGTCATTGTGAGGAGGCTCACAGACCTTTTCACTATGGAGTACTGAGGAACCAAATAAGCCTTTTTTATCTTAACATTATTATCACCATCACATCAATAATCTACATTATTTCAATATATAAATAAAGCACATTTTGTGAGAATAAAATGAGATCATACATGTAAAATGCCTTACAAACCTTAAAGAGCTGTATAAATGCTGGTTAATATTATCATCATCATCATCACCATCATCATCACCATTGACAGAAGGCATGTAGGAGCACTGCTGCATGAAATTCACCCATATTGTGGCTGAAGTGACATTTGCCTTTGGAAAAATCTTTGTCTATTAGTTAGTATTTCAATAGACTCCAAAATGAAAACTATTTGTTTTCTCTGACCTCTATGTAAATTTGTTCATTCTATGAGTCCTTAAGAGCAGGATACTCAAAGGAGAAATGGTGCCAACATATGAGGTGATATCAGAGAGGAAAATCCCTAACACTTGACAATGATACAGAAGTAAAAGGCTGTAAAAGAGTGCTCTAATCTTACTTGTCAGTTTCTGATCTAGGACTTACAAGCAGGACAATTAATTCTCCATTATTTTTAATGCTCTTTTGTTATGACTCACTGATTTTCCTTTTTCTATTCAGAATCCATAACTCTGTTTCTCACTATCTCTTTGAAAAAAGGACCCTTCAGCTTCCATATTTCAAAAACTGGAGAATTAAGTTACATGATTTTAAAGAAATCTTATAACTTTATGCCCTAGGGTATTATGCTCTTTCCTTTTGATTAATACACATTGCCATTGCATTTTGCTTGTGTCTTGGTCACGTCCAGCTGTTCTGAACCTGAAGTGTATGGAGAAGTTGCTTCACTAAGGTGAAGATAATTTTGCTTTCACTTATTTTTATTTTTATTTTTTTAAACCCTTACCTTCCGTCTTGGAGTCAATACTGTGTATTGGCTCCAAGGCAGAAGAGTGGTAAGAGTAGGTAATGGGAGTCAAGTGACTTGCCCAGGGTCACACAGCTGGGAAGTGTCTGAGGCCAGATTTGAACCTAGGACCTCCCCTCTCTAGGCCTGGTTCTCAATCCACTGAGCTACCCAGCTGCCCCCTGCTTTCACTTTTAAACAATACTTTCACAATATTGCCAAAGTTCATCTTTCCCCTCTCTGCTCCCTATTAATGTACTTTCTTCTCTCTAATACTTTATAGAATAACCAGTTTCATTTTAAGTTTTAGCTTAGTTCCAGCTACTACAAGAAGCCAATTTCCACTACCCTCCCAACAGATTTTACCCTTTTAACTTCTTCCTTTCTTCTCCTTGCCATATCCTATTAGCTCCTTAAAGGCAAGGTCTGTTTCATTTTTAATTGACAGTGGTTAGCTTAGTACCTGAGACACAGAGGGCCCTTACCAAATATTTGCCAAGTTAAATATCTATGGAACTAGAAGTCATGTGATTGATCAGAAGATAGAGTATTGCTTTTCAGTGATCTTCTTCAACAAGTAAACCCCAAAAGAAGAAAATTCTCCAGACATGGGGAAATTACAAATATCAGAAACAAAAAGGCAGAAGCTAATTATGAGTGGACCAGAATATGTGAAGAATTTTTGCAGGACTCAAAGTCACAAGGATGCATTCCTCCATGTTTAAAAAGAGGCAGCTAGGCAGTTCAATGGATAGAATGGTAGATCTGGATTAGGAAGACATGAGTTCAAATTCAACCTAAGACATTTCCTAGTTTTTTGACCCTAGACAAAACATTTAATTTCTATTTGCCTCATTTTCCTTAATTATAAGATAAGGATAATAATAATACCTTATACCTAACCCTATTGTGAAGATGATATGAGATAATTTTGTAAAGTACTTTGCACAGTTACTGACACATGACATGTACTACATAAAGACTTGTTAATATAATCTATTATTACTATATTATGTCTGAAGTCTCTTCTCTTTCAAGAAATAAAATGTGTTGAAATTGTTCAACTGGGCACAGGAAAGGAGAAAAAGGGACAAGACAGAGGAATCGGACAAGTTCATTATGAATGAAAGTACACAGGGCTCCAGGCTAATGTAGAATAAATCTTGGGTGCCCATAGTAAAAGGACAAAGAAATATAGCAGATCAGTTGTCTCTTTATGAAGGTTTTCAGGGAAGGGTCCTAGAATAAATGACCCTCATATTGTTCAACATCAAGAGGCTGATGACAAAAATGGTCTGGCAGTACAGATCACAGTAGCAATGGAAGTAAGTAATAAAGAATAAACGATATGGGAAATATAAAGTAAAAGGATGAAAGATGAATAACATCAAACAAAAATCTCTTCACCTAGCTTGAAATCAAATAAAACAAGAAAAAATACTAAAAACAGAAAAGATTAATAAACAAAAGAATTAATAATCAATATACTTAATTCGACATTGACAAAAATGAACTATTATTTAATAATGAAAAATAAAATTCTATTTACTGCCCTGATAATGTGGAAAAATAGCAACACAGAATGGTTCAGATGATATTGTTTATAAATATATGTTGGAAATGAGCATTAAGTTAAAAATCATATTTTTAAAAACAAATTAAAGAAAAATACATTGAACATATGATGAAGACTATCTTAATAGAAATAGAATCTATGAAAGAGAGAACCACAGATATAGAACACAAAGAGAGAGAAGTAAAGGAAAATACATTTGTTAGAACACAAGTTGATAACAAGAGCCATAATGACTGATTTGAATATTGGACACAAACATACACTTAAGGATTAGTTCTTTCAGAAAAACAGAAATCAGAATACCATAATGAAGATAATAGCACCAACAAACAAACAAAAAATGTTTCAGATTTTTGAATACAGAAAACAAATCCTTACAGGAATTCTCAGATAAATGGTGTGTGTGTGTTGGGGGGAGGGACCACATGAGGCAGGGAGGCTTCTTCAAATTCCAATTGATTACATTTAACAAAATGAATGACAATTAAAATGTTTTCCATAATGCAAAGGAAAAGACTTTCAAATATGGAGAAATAGCAAAGTGAATAAGCCAAGACTATTCCAGTTAAAACAACAAAGCAAACAACAACAACAACAACAAAAAAAAAAAAAAAAAAAAAAAAAAAAAACAGAGGGAATGGAATGATATGTTTCAAAAAGGAAAGGAAATGGAGCTGTAACCACAGTGACATGCCCCATAAAATTTACCATAATCCTTATTTTTTTTAAAAGATAGACATCCAACAAAAATAAAAAAGAAATAATGTGAGAAAGTTCTGCAAAAAAAAAAAAAAAAGAAAAAAGAAAGAAAGAAAGCAAAGCTAAGATGGTCAGAATATTTTCATTCTTATAGAGGACGTTTTCTCTAAGAAAAGAAAATTCATGGGGCAATCCAGTTACTTTTCCACTTTTACTTAATAGCTATTGATCGTGATTTAGTATATCTCTGATTTAATTACCACACTTTATTGGAATTTTCCTTTCAAATCACCCTACAAGCTATATTATTGTCTAATCTTATACAGAGTGTGGGTATGAGTTCAATGAGTTATAAGAAATGTGTTTTGTTTAACTTAATCCTCACTTTTCTGTCTCAAATTGAAACAATATATTTATGTTTGGAGGGTAGGACACAAAAGTATTCATTTGATTTGCAATTTTAGCCTTAGTGAACTGTACCAAATTTCTTCTGATACCCTTGCATCCACACACCCACATAGCTGATAGAGATAAAAAGAAAAAAAATAAAATAATGCCAACAAATATTTGACATCTATTCTGAACACATAAGGTTTCTCTTCCAGTTTTACTCCTGTTTTTACCTTTTTTTCCTCCTCCCAATATCCTTCAAACCCTTTCCCTCAATAACCCTATTTGCAAACTATACTCATTCACTCATTAAGTCTTTCCCTTAACAGTACGCCCAGTATCAGATACAGATGGCCTCTAACCCATCACTCCCCCCTCACATTCTGTTTTCAAAAAGGCTCTCTGTCCCTTCCCCCAGGATGGTTTTAAACAGGAAACTTAACAAGGTCTTTTGAACCAAGATTTAAAGCGGTTTCATCATACCCTCACTTTCTGCTGTCTCCAGAAGGGCCATCAATAATGAGGCAGATGAAAGTTATATATCTGTAACTTAGCAACCAGGACAAAGCTAATGAACATTAGGTTGGAGACTGTATCCTTTATAAATAAAGCCCAAACTGCATCTCGGTGGAATGTATTTTCCATTTTATTGCTGTTTTGACACAAATAAACCAAGATCTATTCCCCACACTTTGTTTTGGGGGGTAGTTGCTTGTTGTGGTGTCTCTTTTCTAGTTTATGTCCTGTGTTATTACTCTGTGGGATAAGATGGAAGAAATGCAAAGAAGTACATAAATTGAAAAGAAGTGTCTTTACTGTAAAAAGCCCCCACTTATTTATATTGTCTTACTTTAATATGCCCAATCAGCATCTTTTCTATTCTCGTATTTAGACTTTTGACTTCCTTTTATATTTGTTCCTGCTTCCCACTGTGTTAAAATGTATTGTTTCTTGTATAGGTCTAAAAAGTAAGCAGAAAGAAAATGGATGAACATAGGAATAAAAGTTTTGGAAAAAGAAAGGGAAAGCTTGTACATATAATCAAATGATCTCTCGTCTCTGCAATCCACCTTTTTTCAACTGTGAGAGTAGAATAGAAAAAAAAATTCCCATGTTTTCAAGTCATTTTACTTACTTAAATGGCCTTTGTCCCTTCAGTCAGCTGTTGTTCTCCATTCTCTAGACCAAGCTATAATGTGGCCATTTCATCTAGCTCTCAATAGGCTAAAGAAATGTGACGCTTTATAGTTCACGAGAAAATAACCCTTTATTTTTTTTATTCACTTACTCTATCAAGGGCCACTACAATTGCCAAAGAATTGACATGGAAAAATACCCAAAGGGCAATGGAGAGTTGTATGGTATACATGGGAAGGCAGCAATACATAACAAGAAAACAAAACAATAAAACAAAACAAGGGATTGTGAAGGGGAAAATAAAGGGAAAGATGTGTGGGGAAAAAAAGAGAGAGAGATGAAAGGCTATGGCAATCACTGAAGCAATCATTGGCTAGATAAACTGGTATGCTTGAAAGCTAGGATATTTTACAGGTCCCTTGAGGCAAACTAACAGCAGGTAGAGGACAACAGAAACAAAGAATGCCAAGGAAAACTATTTCATATTCAGTATCATTGTAGGGAATAAACATATTAAAAAAACTCACACAACAGTTGTCAACATTTAAGGATATCAAAGTTTATTGACCAATGGGAAGTGAAAAAAATTATATTTCAAAGAAAGAGAAAAGAAAAGATAATAATGATTAAAAAGTTACTTTGAACCATGTATATTTTCTTGGCCATCATGACACACAGGTAAAAGTTAAGTTCATGATTAAACAACTAATTAAAATAGAAAATAGTACTTATCTCTAGAATCCCACTGTATTTGTTAAAATATATAGTGGCATATGTTTACTTTATACATAGATATAGATTAGCATAGAAATAGAGATAGATTAAATATAGATGATATAGACAAATGTCTTTATGTGGGCTAGAGTAGTAAGCAGTGAAAATGTGTAAGTATATATATATATATATATATATATATATATATATGTGTGTGTGTGTGTGTGTGTGTGTGTGTATGTGTGTGTGTTTATTTGTTGTTAATATGTTTAATGATTGTGTATTTATTGTTCAGATTTTTCAATTTTGTCCAATTCTTCATTATTCCATTTGGGGTTTTCTTGACAAATATACTAAGATGGTTATCTCTTTCCTTTTCCAGTTCACTTTACAGATGAAGAAACTGAGGAAAACCTGGTTAATTGATTTGCTTAGGCTCATACAACTAGTTACTTTCTAGGACCTGAAATAAACTTAGATTTTCCTGAATCCAGGTCTGGGGCTCTATCTACTAAATAGAGATGCCTAGACAGACAGACAGACACAGACAGACACAGATAGACAGATAGACTGATAGATAGATAGATAGATAGATAGATAGATATGTAGGTATATTGTGTGTATGTTCACTTCTGCTTAATTCTATAGAATCACATAAATTGATTGAAATTTATTTGTTGCAATAATTATAGTAGTTTCTCTATCAATATAAATGTGCACAATGTATAATGTGTTTTATATAGTTTAATTCAATATATCATATATAATATGAAATTATTCTGTGAAATATATCATTTTCCACTTATACAAATGAAGAAAGAAAGATGTGAGGAGGAAAGTAGAAAGTGAAGAAAGAAAAATAATACTAGTAATGAGAAAAAGTGGGCAACTTGGTGACTAGGGGGCAACTAGATGACTCAGTGAATAAAGAACCAGGTCTAGAGGTGGTAGGTTCTGGGTTCAAAAATGGCCTCAGACACTTATTAGCTGTATTACACTGGGCAAATCATTTAACCTCTGTTGCCATGCCCTTCCTTGTTTTCTGACTTTGAACTAATACATGCTATTTATTCTGATGGAAAGTAAGCTTTAAGAAAATGAAAAAACATAGCTACATGAAGTTAAATGACTACAAGATCAACTACATGCAAAATAACAAAAGAATGTTTTGTTTGTTAATAGTAAAGAGATATAGATATTAATTCTAGAGAATCATATAGAGAATTCATCCTAAGGAATTCATCAGAAATAATCAGAGATGGAAAGAGGGTTAGAAAGAAAAGAGGAAAATACTAAAAGTAGTGAAAGAGATCCGAAGACTGAGAAAATTCCTGGTAGCATTTCGTTATTGACTTGTGATAGATGAGTTTTCTCACCTCTCATATTACTTTCATACTTCTATGTTTATAAGTATGTAAGTACATCAATGTGGGCATTACAGACAAAAGCAGAGAAAGCTGCTTCCAAAGAGAGACACAGCAATATAAATATGGCAGCTATTGTTGGTGTACAGGTTACAATGAGGAACAGCCTAGGCATTTGCCCTGCACTGTTCCTAACTCCTCATACATGCTGGTGATCTTGGACGTGCAGCAGGATACATCTTCTCATTGAAGGCCCTGAGATATTTCATGATCAAACTTAGGGTGAATTTTTAAACCAAGAGTTGAAGTAATACTAGGAGAAAACTCACTCACCACCTCTGAATTGGGGCACTGGGGAAGTCTAGACCTTTGAAATGGAGGCTTGAGTTGCACTTGAAGGAATAAATAATGATAAGAGGGACTCAGGAAACAACACCATCTCAAATAATAAAAATAGTCAGAATGACTAGAGATATCAAGTCTCCAGAGTCATTTGAATCATACTATTCATCTATTCTAGAATCTGGGATTTTACCAACTAGATTTTCTTTTTCATTTTTTAAAAACTTGATCCCAGGTATTCCCTGAAAAATGAAGATTAAAAAACATTCATGCTTTCCCATTTACCAATGTTGTCCAACACATTTTTGCCCAACATTGTGGGCATTTTCTGTAAATCATTGGGTATTTTATGAATGTCAATGCAATGATTCATTCTCATTCTTTTTTTTTTCATGACCAACTCTTCCTTCTCTCCCTATTCCCGTGACATCCCTCTTAATACATGTCTTTTATTTTATTCTCTCATTCAAATTATCTTTGGTCATGGATTCAAACGCATTTATGCCTACCAGGTTTTCTCCACTGCTCTTTGCGTGACTCATGATTTGATTTGATTTTGGAGTCATGATGTCCCTTTTGTGAAAGTCATAGAGTAAACATCAAGAGAAGATGCTTTATATTCTCTTAAATGAGCTTTATTTGTGGGTAGGAAGGAAAGGCTTAGGTTCATTAAAAGTACTCTTAAATGTTCCCCAATGCATCCAGTCTACTTTCTTCCTGTTTAATTATAGGCCTTGTTTACTATTCATGCACAGCACCAGTTCAATCTGTATATATACATATAAAAACAATGCATAAACAAGAATTCAATACATACACATGTATCTGTATGCATTGTGTAACTATATACACATATGTTTATAATGCCATCAGTTATATTTGCATATATATCTAATTCTAATATACACAGAGGGACTTTTATGCATAACCTGAATCATTCATCTACATATCACACTTTGGACAATAGCTATTAAAGAAGAAGCTAAGTAACATAGTTTGTAAGAGACTCTGGTATTTGATGCAATTACCACAATGTCATGCAAATATATGAACATCTGGAGGCTGTCACCATCTGTAGGAAATTCCTCTTTGATTTGGAATCTATGACAATTTTTTTCCTGAGGTATTGGCAAATACCTCTGTTGGCAGTTCATCTTTTGACATTATGTCCCATTTAATATTGATAAGGGGAAGGCCATCATATCTGATCATACAACTTTGTCATAAGTCTAAGAAGCATTTTGCTAGAGTAGAGCTTTGAAGATACCGTTTCACTTTGCATAATTAAATGAGTTTTTGTAATGAAAACAAGAATATGCAGTCCTTACCATTGCTTTTAGATTACTAATTACTTAATTAATCATTGTTCCTAGTTTTTTTATTCATAACTTACAGAAGTTCCATTCTGAATAGTATACTAGGAACATTCAGCTTACTGGAGTAAGGGAGGGAAGGAAATAGATGATGGCTGGAGCCATGAGCAATATCAATAGTATCATCAGTGGTAAGACAAAATTAAGAACCTAGAGCCATGATAGATTTTCCCAAATCTATCTCAAAAACAGTGACAACGAGGCAAAATGTGACCATTAGAATAAGGATGCAAGTAGCCACTAGCTATCACACAAAATTTTGACTAGGATAGATCTGATGAAAGTTATGAAGATAAGATCTCCACTTTTCTGGTCCATTTTTAATTAGTATCCATAATTTTAAAAAATATTTTTAAGGACATTCCATGTAGTATGTACTAATGATCAATAACTCAATCATCCCTCTAATCAATAAACAATTCCATGATGAATCACTATTGACTTTCTCCTTTTGTATGAAATTTTCTAGATGACACAAGTTATTAATATAACACTTTTTACCTTTAATGTGCTAATAAACTAATGCAGGAGAGAAAACTAAGACCTTTGAGATAAAGAACAAATGGAAGTTAAAGTGTCTAAAATCCGTAAAAGAAAAGAAATACTACTTTTATCTACAATGTTCAGGAAAACCTTAAATAAGCAGTTAATACTTGATATTAACATAGAATTATGGGTGAGATTTTGATAAGCAGAAAGAAAAAGAGGAGGTAACCGCAACAATGTGAGCCATAGGAATAAAGGCAGTTAGGAAGGACATACTATGTTTCTATTATTGGACAGAATGAAGAAAGGGAAATATCGTAATAATGGACATGTAGTAGGAAAGAGAGGATTATTGTTTGAACCACTTCAATGGGTTTTGGGTGAGATTTTGATAAGCAGAAAGAAAAAGAGAAGGTAACCCCAACAATGTGAGCTATAGGAATAAAGGCAGTTAGGAAGGACATAATATGTTTCTATTATTGGAGAGAATGAAGAAAGGGAAATATCATAATAATGGACATGTAGTAGGAAAGAGAGGATTATTGTTTGAACCACTTCCTAGTGGGTCTCAAAAACTGTACTCAGAGATTTCTACTCAAAAGGATTTGATAGATAACAATCCATGAAATGAATAGGAGATACACAGCAAGTGGGAGCCATAACAGTGAAGAACAGTGGTATGTGAAGGAATGGTAGCATTATGTTGGGAGCTTCCAGACTGGTGGCCTAGGGCTGAATAAAGGAACAATTTTTGTCACAAAAAAAGAGAAAATTTTCAAATGTATGAAGGTGAAAGGAGCAATAAAGAAAAGAAGCATGAAGTTTGGTTTAGTAGTCACAACATGGAACTTGGAGTTGGAACAAAGAAGATTCAAATGGTTCCTCAGAGACATATTAGTATGACCTTAAGCAAGTATTCAATTTCTTTTGACATGAATTTTCACAGATGTAAGCTGATATGTTGAATTCAAATAATTCCAACACCCCTTCCAACTTTAAACCTAGGATCCTATGATTCTTAGTGCATGAAATAAAGCAAAAGTGATTGTATCACAATTATTTGCCTCAGTGTTTCTTATCAGCATTAGTATGATATGTTTCAGTATTTGAATTTAGTAGAAACTATAGCTGGCTGCTAAAATCGATCCCCTCTAGAAATGCAACCAATGCAGAGAAATGTTTATATTCTTTCATGTTGGTTCTCATTTCTCTATCTTTGAGTTGAAATCCCAGTGCTAAGTCAAACTTTAGGTTAACTGAGTTTTCCCCAAAGGCCTTTTTAATTCCAACCTGGGTTTTTAAATCTTTATAAAGGCCTGTGGCATTATTTCTTCCTTGGTCAGTCCAATCTAGTACAACATAATTGAATCTTTCTTTGATAACCTTATGAGGACCTGAGGATATAATCCCTAACATCAATGATTATTGACTACCCAAGACTATGGATGGAAGAAGAGATGAAGGGGATTGAGCTGATTATAAATTGAGGAGAGGAAAGTCCCTAGTTACTCTTTTCCTTTTGCGCATCACAGCACTTTATAGTAACATGAGAATTGTAGCTAGAAACATCCTAGAGACCATCAATTTCCATTTATATCATTTTGAGGATAAAACAACTAAAAAATAGTAAAAAAGTTCAATGTACTGCCCAAAATCACATAGGGAAAATAGGAATGCTTGTTCATTGATAGAAAGATTAACTGAAATTCTGAACCTCCAAATTTGACCCAATGTTTGGGTCAAGATGAGATTCAGCCTTTTCCTTTCTGCTTAATTTCTCATTTCATCTCTCCCAATGATTTCTTTACATTCTTTTTCTTTTTTAACTTATTGCCCTTCTTAAACTTCTTTTTGTTTTTCATTCTCTGTCTCTTCCATTTTCTTTCTCCTTCTTTTTCTACTTCTTCCATCTCCTCAAAATCAGTCTGAAAGAAACTAAGTTCTCTACTGAATAAAAGTTTCAGTTAGAGAATCTGTTTTATCTTGGCTATCACCAGAGTTAATTTTTTAGGGTTAGATTTATATTAATATCTGAAAAGGACCCTAGATGTCATCTTATCTAAATATTTCAATTTAAGCTTGAGTAAACTGAGGTCTACAGAGAGGTTTAGTAACATGTTAAAGGGCACACAGTTAATAGGTAAGTAATCAGTCATCTTCTCCACCCCCACACCACCCAAAACTTTTGGAAATGTCAACAAAAATACTGCTTTTCCTTTGTTCTAGGTTTCTAATATACATAATGTTGCATTCCTGCCAATGATAGAGAGACAAAGAGAGATACAGTAGATAGATAAAATAGGTAGGAAGATTGAGATAGAGGATAGATAGATAGATAGATAGATAGATAGATAGATAGATAGATAGATNATAGAGGATAGATAGATAGATAGATAGATAGATAGATAGATAGATAGATAGATAGATAGATAGATAGATAAAACAAAAAAATAAGCCTCAAATCTCTCTGGGAGCAAAGATTTGTGATATTTTTTGTTGTTGTTTTTTCATTTTCAGATTAAAAGCATCTAGCACAAGTCCAAGAAAAATAGTCTGAAGATAGACTGACGATAGATAGAAGATACACATTTCATGTGAGGTTTATTGTTTGCACTGAAATCATTGATCAAAATGAGCCAACCAGCCAATGATAACTAATACCTGAACCCTCTAGATACAGAACTTAAATGAACAAAGAAGAAAGATAATAATGTTTAGTACCTAGAGAAGTGCCTGGGATTTTATGAAGGAAGTGAAACTAAAGATGAACTTTGAAGCAATAAAAAAGAATAGGGACAGAATTGGGGGCAGGGGTACCAATGAAATATGGTATGATAAGTACCTTGAAATTATCAGATAAAAGTATAAACCACCTGTGATGGTTCTTATCGTTTCCATTATTATTGCTGATCATTTGTCCCATAGACATGATGAATTAAGTTTCAGAGACTAAGGTCAAATGTTATGATTAAATGAGGGTCAAAAGGCTAAACTATTATTAAGAGAATCACTTCTTCTCAGTCCTACCATGATTATAAAATAAGAACTTGCAGGGAAATCATATGATAAATAATATGAGACTATACAAGTGGGCTGAGCTTGTGTGGTACTATATTTTATGGCTATTTTGAGATTTCTATTTTCTTTTCTGAGGATGAGTAAAAACTAATAGACATCCTGAGAGTACACTCATCTGAGGGTAACAAAAATTCTCCAATTTGAAAACGCCTGTTTAATACACTAACATACTAGACCTCTTAGAAAATTTCCTCAGCAATGTTCCCCCAGAGATTAAAGGTGATATAATTGGAGTCACTAGGGAGCACAGTGGGTAGAGTCTCAGGTCTGGAGTAAAGAGGACCTAGGTTCAAGCCTGACTTCAGACACTTCCAATCTCTGTGACTGGGTAAGTAACTTAATCCCTGTTGCCTAATCCTTGCCACTCTTCTGTCATAGAACTGATACTAAGACAAAAGTTAAGATTTTCCTTTCCTTTCCTTTCCTTTCCTTTCCTTTCCTTTCCTTTCCTTTCCTTTCCTTTCCTTTCCTTTCCTTCTGTCTC
>NC_058131.1:23508216-23642317 GCF_016433145.1 Gracilinanus agilis
GTGTGTGTGTGTGTGTGTGTGTGTGTGTGTGTGTGTGTGTGTGTGTGTGTGTCCTCTGCACAATGAAAATGATACTGTACTTTGGAAAACTAATTTTTTTAAAGGTATGTTAGGAGAGGTATAAAATGCAGGAGCAAAAAAAAAAAAGTCTCACCGTTATCTTTGTTGGTTGGAGAATTATATTCTATTCTGGATAATACCTTTTAGTACAATGGTAAGAGTAAAGACTCCATAGCTAAAAGGCCATGGGTGAAAACCCACCTCCAATGCTTACTTCTGTATGACCTTTCAGACAAGTTGCTTCATTGCCATGTGACTCAGTTTCCTCATTTGTAAAATATAAGTGGTGAATATTGATGAGTTCTTAGGTCCATTCCAACTTCAATCTACAATTCTATAATTTTAAACTATGTAGTGTATAGAGGCAGAGAGACAAATTCCATGTCATTTGAGGATACAATGAAGGAATTGAAGTTTAGCCTAGAGATGATAATAAGATCATAGATTCAGAGCTATAATGTGCTTCAAAGAATATCTAGCCCAACACTTTTTCTTTTTTCATCTGAGGCAATTGAAGACAAAGGAGTTCAAGTGATTTAACCAAGATTGCATAGGAAGTAAATGAAGGAGGCCAGATTTGAAGATGATGAGGTAAAAAATTCATTGCTCTTTCTACCATACCACACTGCCTATCTTCAGTTGTTTGAAAGATTGTAATATTGAAGAACCCTTAGATTTATTCTACTTTGCTCTCAAGCATAAATCTAGAGGCAATGGTTATGTGTGACGAAAAGGCAAATATAACATGAGTTAATGAAAAACTTCCTTGTAATGGATATTGTTCTGTAGTGGCTTGCGCTGCTTCAGAAGTTAATAAAGTCCCCATTACTGGAAGTCTTTGAGTATTATGCATATTTGTCTGATAGTTGGAGGAACTTTATTTTAAATATCACTTGGATGAGTTGGAAGTTGATAGGCCTACATATAGAAATTATAATTCTGCAATTTTGGATTTGGATTTTGGGTTTGGAAAGGAATAAAAGAAATTACATTTCCAGGTATGCTCTCTCATAATTTTTAATCCAACATTTTACAGCAATTCCTAATATGGATGATTGATAAAAAATGCCCTACATATTCTCATGCCCTATGCATCACATAGAAAATACAATGTTCTTATTCCTAATTACACTGTCTCAAATATGGCTATTGATATCTAAATCATCAATTTTTTGCATTTTGTATCTTTCCTTATATGGAGAAAGGAAGGGCATAATTTTAAGCAAACTATCTAAATGATTCTGGTGGTTTTCCATCCTGCTTCTGGACTTGTCATTTTGTGGTCCTTTCCTGACATTTTTACTTAGCTGAAATTCAACCAGAGGGCTAGCACCAACAGCCTGATATGAAATGTGTTTTCTTGGCCATGATTTGATTCCAAAAAGCCAACATGTTCATTAATAGTAAATTCCTGAGAAACACAGATGCAAAAAGTAGGGAAATGGCCAAAGTTAAATTAGGATATTTAGACACTCCTGTGTTACTCAAAGTTATTATTCACCTCCTCTCCTGTGGTGCTGGCAAGGAAAGTAGAATGAGGCTGGTGAGTGTTTTGAATACAAATGAAAACAAAAACACAAACTCCACAGCAAAGGAAACAGCAACAAACCAACACCTGATGGTAGACTCACACCAAAGTGTATCGATTCATGATACTTTGGTGATACAAATGATGCCAAGGCTGGTCCATAGACCTAAGGAAACTGTTAACCAATGAGGAGCTAGGATAAAGCAGACTACATCTACTACAGTATTAGGTTTGGTTGAAATAACTGAAGATGATTAGTCTGGGGAAGAAGAATGTGTTTGGAGAGGGAGAATATGTCTTGGGTAGGACAGGTAAAACTTCAACAAGAATCTAAAGGACCATCACTCAGTGAAAGAAGTGACAAAAAGAGGGAAATCTGAGCTGGATGTCAGAACAAAATCCTTTCTAATGGTTAGAGCCATCCAAAGGTGACATGGGATGCCTCTGAAAGTAGTAGGCTCCTCTTTGTTAGAATCTTCTTCCAGAGCATGGAATATTAGTTGTCAGGTATTTTGTAGTGGGGTTAATTAGCCAGTCTTGGTTTGGGCCTAGGTGGCCTCTTAGGTCTCTAAGTTCTAGGGGTGGTCCCTCTAACTCAAAGATTTTGCAAATATATCATAAAAAGTCTCCAAATGGGCAGAATTTCAGGGTTACCCACAAATGTTTTCTGGACCCCAAAATATTTGCTCTATTTGGAGCCTAAACTGTACCAGAGAGACAGGCAAGATATTCTTATTATAATGAGATCATTTCCTTGTTTGAAAGAGAGCACGGGCACTTAGAATGTTACCAGTGACTGAGATTTAACATTGGATCTTATATTCTTTCCTGAGAATTGGTTCTATTAAGGAAAACTCATGAGGATATTGAATGAATGTCAAGTGGTACCCATGAGTGCCTTAGGAATCTTTGAAAAAGGAGTCTCAAAAGAGTTTGCTTTTGATTAGATTTAATAAAGAGCTTTGGTAATAGGATGGAAAGGAATCAGTATGACCCTTTCCCCATGATCACTCTGTAACACATAAGTAGCTTAGGCCAGAGATGGATTCTCAGGAACAACAATTAACTCCTTTAATGAATATATTTCACTCATATTACAAATGAAAGGGAAAATGGGACAATCACTAAAATCTATCCATAAGAGAAGTGAAAAAATGGAAAATGATAAGAATTGTTGTGTTTGGAGAAGTAAGTGGTATAATGAATGAAGCATGGGATTGGTAATTTGGAAAACTGAAGCTTAAATCTTGCCTGTGACACTTGGTAGCTTAAGGACCCTTGACAAATAATTTAACTTCTCTTAACTTTAGTTTCCTTGTATATAAAATGGGAATAATAATATTTTGGCACAATTTTGTTGTAAATATAAAATCTAATAATATCTTCAAAATGCCTTATAAAACTTTAGATTATCTATATATTTTAATGTTATATAAATATAGCATTTACATTATTATATATATGTATATATATGTTATATATGGTAATTATTACTAATAATTTTCTATATATTGTTTGTTTGTTTTGTTGGCTTTTTTTAGCTGGATGGCCAAATATATACAAATCATGACTGAGAGAAGACAGATATTTTTTTACTAGGTCAAACAGAAAAGACTAGAAAGTTCTCAAGGGGCTTTATTTACAATCACAAAGTTGTACACTTTAAAGAAATCTTAGAAGTTTTCCAGTCCAATATACTTGAAGAAGAATGTTTTGTCTGAGAGCTAATACAGAAGTCCTCAATTTAACACTTATTGTTGAAATCATATAAAATTCCATTTTTTTCTAATATTCACATGGGGAGTTGCCTTGATATATAATAAAAGAGTAAAGAAAATCTTTTCATCAAGTTTTAGCAGTACATATTTATGTTTGTGTCTTTACACAGTTCTGCGATTTTCCTGATATAGTAAACTCCTTATTTATTACATTTAAATTAAAAGCATTGTCTAGGGCAGTGATGGCGAACCTATGGCATGTGTTTCCAAAAGGGCATGCAGAGTCCTCTCTGAGGGAAAGCTTGCAGTCACCTACCAGAATTAATTACTAGAAAGCCAGAGGTACTTGGGGCAGAGCTGTTCACCTTCCCCTCTCGATGTGCCTCGTTCCTCACTTCACCCTCCCCTCTACCTAGCAGTCCAAAAGGGAATACTTCTTTCCTGCCCTGTCTAGGGTTTCCTGCTGGGGCACTAGGGAGCTGATATGCTGCTTGAGGGTGTGGCAGAGACAACAACTTTTTGAGCCTGTGGTGAAGGTGATTCTCATGGTGGGAGAGGAGCTAGGTTTGAGGGGAACATAGCATAGCATTACACATAGTTGGAGGGGAATAGAGAGCTGGGGCCATTCTCCTCCCCCTTCCTGCCTGCCTCTCTTCCCAGCAGCCCAATAGGAGTGCTTCCTATCTGGGGTAAAGGGAGGGGTGGTGTGGGAGGTGCGGGGAGATGTTGCCTGACACTTGGTCTCTTGGGGGAGGGGGGGTATAGCACTCCATCTCTCAAAGGTTTGCCATCACTGGTTATTCAGAGATTAAGTGATTTATCCAGAGTCATTCATGGAGTATGTGTAAGAAGCAAGAATTGAATGCAATTCATCCAGACCTCACATCCTATCATCTAGTCATTTTCACATACTGCTTCTCATGGTGGCCATTAGTAATTTAGTTTATTAGATAGAACTCACCCTGGCATTCATTGGATGCTACAAAAATAGAAAATATTAATGTTCTCTGCCCATGAAATTCTTTCAATGAAACATCAAAGATAAGATACAAACAGAAAGAGAGGAAGACATGACAATCTAACAGGACACATAACAGCCATGGTTATTCCTCCCAGATACCTGGCTTTTGTTGACCTCTTAGGCTTCTGAGTCCAAACTCTTATCTATCCAAAGCAGGCATAGAAGAAATCCTCTTGCCCTAGATTATTTTTGACTAAGTCCAAGCATAGACTTGGGATATGTGAAGGGGTGTGTGTGTGTGTGTGTGTGTGTGTGTGTGTGTGTGTGTGTGTGTGTTTAGATGCAAATTGCAAATGAACTGATAGGCCTAATTCAGTGAGGAGAATGTGATCTTTTAATTCTATAACCCCAAAGCACCTAATTCAGTGAAGAGCAAACAGTGAGTTGGAAGAAAAGAAAGAAGTTTCAAAAAGAGGGAAATAAAAATAAAATTAAGGAAAGGAAAGGAAAAAGAATAACAAAGAAAATTAGAAAAAAATGATTTATTAATATGATTATTGGTATCATCATCATAGTTTTATCATCAATACTACTACTAGACTGAATTTATGACTGAAACCTTACATGTCTTCATTCTGTGATATTTGGGATGCATAGAAACAAAGATATCCATATGTTGTCTTTATTAAACAAGATTTGACTCCTTATTTTTAACATAGTATAAGGGAAAAGAACACCCCTAAAGAAGATTCTGCTTTAATGAAATCTAGATTAATAAAAAAAGCCTTATTGAGTATTATGTCTCAAGCACTGTGGTAAGGGCTGAAGGTAAAAATTTTAAAACAAAGGTAGTCTGTGTCCTCATGGAGTTAACATTCACATAGAGGGAGTGGTAGGCAGAAAGAGGGACTCTACTGCAAAAAATCTAGTGATTGTCCTCTTTGGGACTATTCACCTACTTGTAGGAGTTGTATGCCCACTGGTAGCTTGGGACTTCAGAAAGTCCCTTCCTTCAGCTGCTACTACAACAACTACTGCTTCTGTTATTGCTCCTTCTCCCCTTTCTTTTCTTCTTTCTCCTCCTCTTCTCCCTAATCTTCTACCTCTTTTTCTTGCAAAAACTCTTCTTCTTCCTCTATGTGCTACTATTTCTACTATTATTACTTTTTATAACAAAAGATAGTGATGGAGGGCTAGTTTCCATTTACTATTAGTCAAAAGTCGCTCCTAGTGTGCTTCTTTTTGTAAGTCACCCAGACAGAACTAATTAGCTTTTGGAAAAGGCATTTGTTTAGAAGGAATAAAGAGCAATTCGCCCACACATAGACATGCACGTGCAGATGTCCACATATATACTCTCATAAAAGGAAACAATCTGAGTGAAAATAAGCCTTATAGAAAAATTTCTTGGAAAAGAAGGTGATCTTGTTGAAGGTTTTAGATATATACTGTTTCGTATTTTTAGGAAAGGTCCTTCTATTCCTAAGCATTTTAGTGTTTTCTTTTCTTTTTTTTTTTAACCCTTAACTTCTGTGTATTGGCTCCTAGGTGGAAGAATGGTAGGGGTGGGCAATGGGGGTCAAGTGACTTGCCCAGGGTCACACAGCTGAGGAGTGTCTGAGGCCGGATTTGAACCTAGGACTTCTCGTCTCAATCCACTGAGCTACCCAGCTGCCCCCCATTTTAGTGTTTTCAATAGGAATGGGTGTTGTATTTTGTCAAAGGCTTTTTCAGTTGATATAGTCAATTATGTGGATGGTTTTCCTAATGTTGAACCATCCTTGCATTCCTGGTATAAATCCTACCTGATCATGATGAATAACCCTCATGATCACTTGCTGGAGTCTTTTTGCTAGTATTCTATTTAATATTTTTGCATCTATGTTCATTAGGGAGATTGGTCTGTAGTTTTCTTTCTCTGTTTTTGGTCTGCTTGGCTTTGGAATCAGTACCATATTAGTGTCATAAAAGGAATTTGGTAGGACTCCTTCTTTGCTTATTATGTCAAATAATTTATACAGTATTGAGATTAGTTGTTCTCTGAATGTTTGATAGAATTCACTTGTGAATCCATCAGGCCCTGGCAATTTTTTCTCAGGGAGTTCTTTGATGGCTTGTTCAATTTCTTTTTCTGATATGGGATTATTTAGATACTCTATTTCTTCTGGTGTTAATGTAGGCAATTTATATTTTTGTAAATATCCATCCATATCTCCTAAATTGTTATATTTGTTGCCATTTAATTGGGCGAAATGGTTCTTAATGATTGCCTTAATTTCCCCTTCATTAGAGGCGAGGTTTCCCTTTTTCATCTTTGATACTGTCAATTTGGTTTTCTTCTTTCCTTTTTTACATTAGATTGACCAGTACTTTGTCTATTTTATCTGTTTTTTTTTCAAAATACCAGCTTCTAGTCTTATTTATTAATTCAATAGTTCTTTTACTTTCAATTTTATTAATTTTTCCCTTGATTTTTAGTATTTCTAATTTAGTTTTCATCTGGGGATTTTTAATTTTTAGTTTTATAGTTTTTTAAATTGCATGCCCAATTCATTAATCTCTGGCCTCCCTAATTTCTTAAAATATGCACTCAGTGATATAAATTTTCCCCTTAGAACTACTTTGGCTGGATCCCATAGGTTTTGGTAAGAAGTTCCATTATTGTAATTGTCTACAATGAAATTATTAGTTGTTTCTATGATTTGTTCTTTCAGTAAATTATTTTGGAGAATCATATTATTTAATTTCCAATTAGTTTTTGGTTTGCCTCTCCATATATTCTTACTAATAACTATTTTTATTGCATTACGATCTGATAAAGTTGAATTTATTATTTCTGCTTTTTTGCATTTGTTTGCCATGTTTCTATGCCCTAGTACATGGTCTATCTTTGTGAATATTTCATGTGCTGCCAAAAAGAAGGTGTATTCCTTTTTGTCCCTATTTATTTTTCTCCATATATCTATTAGCTCTAATTTTCCTAAGATTTCATTCACCTCTCTTATCTCTTTCTTATTTATTTTTTGGTTTAACTAATCTAGATCTGATAGGGGAAGGTTGAGGTCACCCACTAGAACAGTTTTGCTATCTATTTCATCCTTGAGGTACACTAGCTTCTTCTTTAGAAATTTGAAAGCTATACTGTTTGCTGCATACATATTGAGTACTGATATTTCTTCATTGTTTATACTGCATTTTATTAGAATGTAATTACCTTCCCTATCTCTTTTAGCCAGATCTATTTTTACTTTGGTTCTGTCAGAAATCATTATTGCAACTCCTGCCTTCTTTTTCTCAGTTGGAGCCCAATAAATTTTGCTCCATCCTTTCATTTTTACTTTATGTATGTCTGACTACCTCATGTGTGTTTCTTGTAGACAACAGATGATAGGATTTTGGTTTCTAATCGACTCTGCTATTTGCTTCCATTTTATGGGCGAATTCATCCCATTCACATTCAGAGTTATAATTATCAACTGAGATTCCCAGAAATTTTGATTCTCTCTCCTTGTCCTGCAATTTCTTCTTTCACTATTTCCTTCTATACCAGTGTTTTGTTTTTAATCTGTTCCCCTAATCCCCTCCCTTATTGTATTTCCCTTTCTCCCCTTTCCCTTCTTATCCCCTCTTATTCTTCTTTAGGGTCTTTATAAGCTACCTCCCACCCTCTCCCTTCCTAGTGTTGTTTTCCTCCCTACCAGTCCTTTTGTTACCCTTCTACTTCTCTGTAGGGTGCAAATAAATTCTCTGCCCCAATGGATCTGATTGTTCTTCCATCTTTAAGTTGATTTCAAAGCACTTAAGTATTAAATATTTCCTCTCTCCAACCTCTTTGCCCTTCCATTGTATTGTTATTCTTCCCTATTGGCCCCACGTCTTTCTTTATGGAATATAAATTTGTTTTCCCATTTTTCTTAATATCCCCTTCTTTTCCCCCTCTAGTTTTATATATATTTATACGCACACACACACACACACACACACACACACACACACACACACACACATACACACACACACATATATATATATATATATATATATCTTGACATTTCATCCTCTACAGTTTGTCAATGTTCCCGCTATGTAAACTTCTTCTAGTTACCCTGTTGATAATAACAATTTTTAATATTTGCCATTATCTTCTTTTCTTCTAGGGATATAAATTGATTGAAATTATTGGGTCCCTTAAAGAAAAGATTTTCCCCCCTGCTGTCTTAATTACCTTACGATGATCTCTTGAGTTCTGTGTTTGGGCAGCAAATTCTCTGTTTAAGTCTGTTTTTTTTTCTTTATGAATGCTTGGAAGTTCTCAATTTTGTTGAATGACCATACTTTCCCCTGAAAAAATATAGTCAATTTTCCTGGATAGTGTATGCCCATCAATTGGAGAATGGCTGAACAAATTTTGGTATAAGCTGGTGATGGAATACTTTTGTGCTCAAAGGAATAATGAACTGGAGGAATTCCATGTGAACTGGAATGACCCCTCTAGGAATTGATGCAGAGTGAAAGGAGCAGAACCAGGAAAACATCATACAAAGAGACTGATACACTGTGGTAAAATCAAATGTAATGAATTTCTTTACTAGCAGCAATGTAATGACACTGGGCAATTCTGAGGGATTTATGGGAAAGAAAGCTACCCACATTCAGAGGAAGAACTACAGGAATGGAAGCACAAAAGAAAAACAACTACTTAAACACATGGGTTGATGCAGACACAATTTGGGATGTAGAATCTTAATGACAACGCTAGAACAATTATCACTAATATGGAAATAGGTCTTGATAGATGACACATGAAGAAACCAGTGGAAATGCACATCAGCTATGAGGCGGGGAGAGGGTGAAGGGGTAGGCAGAGAGAGAGCAAGAACATGAATCATGTAACCATGGACAAAATTTTTCTACGACATAAAAAAAGAAAATGAAAAAAAAGAGAGAAAAAGAAGGGGATCAAAAATATACAAAAGCAGTAAAATACATGTGCAGAAGACACATGAAGCAAACAAGCAGATCTCTTGGCTACTGAAAGGCATGTTCTCTCTTCATAGAATAATTATGAAATTTCTTGTCAATTTAGATTTATTCTGAACTCTAACATTTGCTGATTTTATGAATTTCCTTGTTGGTATGCTAATCACAAAGTGCCATGCTTCTTAACATTGTTTCCTTCCTTGAGTAGCTATCCTCTCTGTGTTCATGATCACAGTAAGTGTTTTTAACTCTACTTTCATGTATAACTACTTTTTTTTCCTTGAGTGACCACCTATTTATTCTCAGAATTTCTCTCTACTCTTGTCTTTATGCCTTGTCTTACATTAACTCCTTCTATTCATTGACATATTTAATTGGGAGTGGGAAGCATAAAAGAAAAGAGGAAAGTTTTTCCTTTCCTCTCTCATTAGAAATAATGTCCTCTTAGATACTTGCTTATATCTGGAAACCTCTTACCTGGAGGTCTTTCACCACTATCCATGTTCAAAATTTTATTTTTTTTATATTTATTATCATGAAAAAAATACTTCCATATTGATCATGGTTATAAGAACACACTCACACATAATCAGAATCCCAAAATAAAGCCACGAATACAGTGATGGGAAAAAAAGATTCCCAATTTTTCTTAACAAGTGTTGAATGTTTAATTTTATTTAGAGGGACTGGGATGTGCGCAATTTGTCTAATTTAGCTATTAAATTTCTCTTCTCAATACAATTAAAAAGGAGTTTGAATCAAAGGAAAGGATCTCAGCATCTGGATAATGTTATTTATATATTTAAAATCATTAGCATGTCTATCAAATGAATGAAGTAGTGATAAGTAGTAGAACTTTCTCCCCTATTCATGTAAGGAGAGTTGGGCCATAGGGGAATATGTCATATATTTGTTCTAGAAGCACTGAAATAATTATAACTAGTTTACCAAAACTGGAGAGGGGAAGATGGCAGAGGAAGATGTGTCATGGCAAAGTATGTGAAGACAAAATGGTAGCAGAATAGTGATTAAGTGAATCATGGCTGGAGACAGGTAGAGCATACACCAATTAGGGCAGTCATGTCTGAAGGTAAAACTTTTGTTGAAGAAAGAGTGCTTGATTAAGATTTCATTGCCTAGAATATCATGATGGCAGTGCCATTCATTCTGGGCATTCAATATTAAGGTCTCTGAACCTTTATAGATATATACATATTAAATTGAGTTACAGGAGCAAGTTCTCAAGAATGAGCAACAAATTCCCTTACATAGAATAACTTCCTCTCCCCAGGATGCAACTGAAGCTCTGAGCCCCCAGAAAAATCTTTTTAAAAAAAAGGAAGAAGTTGAAGATGGAGAAGGAAGGAGTGGAGAAGGGAGTAGGAGATCTTTATTGTCTAGGTGGCAGAAACTAATATAGTAAACTCATCAATGCTGAGGTGTTAATGGATGATAATGGCAAGCTGCGATGAGGGAAAATGTCCCATGACTTGCCTTTTAACACTCCCTGTCCCCAAAGGAATGATTTTGATTGCTGAGATTTTTCTACACTTTGGCAGACTGTGAGGTGAGAGGGGATATTTGGCAGAAAGAAAAAAAAAATGAGTAGGTGTCTGCCTAATCTATTAGCACTTCTGTGTAATAAAAAAAATATGAGAAGCATTTATATGGTTCTTATATCTTATCTCATCTCCCCCACTGAGGACAAACCAATTATTATATAAGTGAGGAGTCATATTATTTTGTCCAAATAAGGGAAAACTAAGAAGTCCTAACCAGAACCTAGCAGAAAATGAAACATAGAGGTTTAGAGAACTCATCTTCTATTCAAGGACCCAAGGTCTGAACAGTGAACATTTTTTAGTATTCTCTAGGAGGAACATCAAGGATAAGAGCTTGTTCATAAAACAGCTTTAATAAGATCTTTCCCTCAACATTCTTTACTGTGTTTGGGAGCCATGAGGGTTTTAAGTAACCACAATGAGCATCACACTTATTTGTCAGATGAGGAAACTGTAACTCAGAAAAGCAAAAAGACTTCTGGGAGCTCATGTATCCCTTCAATCAGCACTTAATATGCCCTGGGCACTATGCTAATCTAGGAGTATAGAAAGTAGAGAATAAAACAGAATGCTTTTAAAGGGCTTCTTGTCAACAGAGGTGTGTGGGGGGAAGGGGGCATACACACAGAAATGAAAATGCAAAGGGAATATTAATTCATTTAACAAGAATTTATAAAGTGTTTACTATGTGCTGGGAAGTATACTAGGTACAGCAAATACAAAAACAAATGTTCTATTGGAGTTTAGATTCTATTGGAGGTAAACCACATAGAGAGACAAGAAAACACACACATGTATTTGCATATAAATATGTACCCACATGTATTTGAATATATATTTATGTATATGTGTATTTTATGTACATATATACTAGTACTACAGAGATATGAATATATATGTATATATATATATTTATTGTATTCTTGTTCTTGTTATTTTTCATTTGTTTCAGTAATGTCTAACTCTTTAAGAACCCATTTGAGGATTTTTTTGATGGAGACTAGAGTGGCTTACCATTTACTTCTCCATCTCATTTTACATACAAGGAAACTAAGGCAAACAGGATTTAGTGACTTTCCAACAGCCACAAAGTTAGTCAACTGTCTGAGGCTAAATCTATACTCAGATCTTCCTGAGTCAAGGCCTGGTGCTCTTCCCATTGGGCAACCTAAGCACTCTAAAAATGGTGACTCAATTTGAGGATTTCTTGACAAAGGTTCTGGAGTGATTTGCCATTTCCTTTTCCAGCTCATTTTATTGATGAAGAAACTGAGGCAAATATTATTAAATTATTTACCCAGGGTTATACATCTAGGAAATATCTGAGGCCAGATTAGAACTGAGGTGTTCCTGACTCCAGACCCAGTACTCTATCCATTATGCCATCTGGATGCATTTAAGGGAAAGTACCAAATATTCACAAATCTTACATACCACTTAATGTTTATATTTCTTTGTGCAATTTGTCATAGATTTTGGTTTGCTATTCTTGGTTTCCAGTCTCTCTGTCTCTGATCGGCATCAGATCCTGGTAATTTAGAACTATGTATATAATATGGCCACTGGTTAGGCAAAGTGAGCAAAATAAGAGAGTAGTGATTCAACTCTTACTCTACTTTGGTAGGACCACATCAGGGGTGGAGTGATGGACTTAACACACGGAGGAAGACTAAAAGCTTACAGCATACTCAAGGATAATCATAATTCCATGATAAATATTCACATTAAATGGGGGACTTTGGAAGATACAAAGACCTAACCCTATGGAAATTTAACACTAGCCTGTATCCTTTTCTTTAATACCTCAAGACAACATTTCTATTAAAAAAAAAAAAAAGAGTTTAATCTTAAGACTGAAAGTAATTCGTGCTTCTCCCCCCACCCTCTTTTCCAATAAGAATTCAGATAAACCTTTTCTTTTTTTTTTTTTTTTAATCTGTAAACAAGCCTCTTAAAATAGTGGGATTAAGAAAAGTGGATACTCACATTCTCAAACATTATAATGGTCCCTTGACTTCTGGAGTCCAGAAAAGCAATTTCTTGCCCAGAGTGAGGTCAAGAGTCCTGGAAGCAGAGGGACTTTGGAAAGGGATGTCATGAATAAAATAAATTGGAGAATTGAGAGAAAGTGGACCTTTTTCCTAGGAATCTAGAGCTAATCGATTCTCTTTTCTAGTTGGCTTTCAGAGGAAACATCCTAAGGGATTGGCGAGCCATATGTGACTAGAGATCTTTTCTTTCTCTGACCAACATTTTGATTATTTAATATATAATTTTAAATTAAGATACAGTCTCCAGATAATTTTAATATTAACTGCCCAAAGCAATATGTTTCTGGCAATTCACTGAAACGCTTCAGAATGCACTAAAGAGGCAACTAGCTTTTATTTCTATTCTGTTTATATACTAGTTTGAACCTGTAGAAATATTTCCATTATGTCGAAGCTGCTCAAAGGAAAGAAACTCAAATCCTCATTTCCTTTCTGATAGCACACATGCTGCTTTTTAAAAATTATAGATTTTCCCCCCATATTATATGTCAAAACAATTTTTAAATATTTTTTCTGATATTTTATAATCCATGCTATCTCTCTTCCTCCCAACCCTCCCACCTCCCCAAGAAGGCAGGTAATATGATATAGGATGTACATATATTATCATATAATAGTTATTTCAAAAAAAATTTGATGGAGGAGGTAGTGGGAAGGGATGCTTGCTAAGTGCTGTTGTCTATCTTCTACTTGTTTTTCTTTTGTTTGCAGGTGGTAAACTTCACTTCCCACATTCCATTATTTCATAGGATAATGGGATCAACTGCTGTGCTGGAAGTTGAGTCTGATAAGGGAGAAAAAGATGACATCAATTTTATCTAATTGCAAATGAAATTTCACAGACATGGGTGGGGGAATTTTTTAGGTTGACAAATGTGTATCTTTGTTAAATGAGAGAAATGTAATTAGAGTAATTCACAGAATTTCAGAGTTGGAAGGCACCTGGTCTGTCATCTAGTCTGACCCCTATACAATTTTGATCATGGGGAGGGAAGAGAAAAACACTTTGCAGCAGTAACTGTTGAAATTATTTAGAAATTATTTAAATTAAGGAAAGAGATAGACAGCAGCAAAAAAGCACTGAACTCTTCTTGGCTGATTGCAATTTCCAACCACTCTTCCTTTTGGTAATAAATTCAGCAGCAAGAGAATTAGTTCTCACATTCAAGTAAGTTTCCTTATTTTTAAAATGAAGAGATATGTACCTTACTGCCTGTCTCACAGAGTCATATGAGGACTGTATTTTAAGCCTTCAAATGCTACAGAAATGGGAGTTATGATGATCAATAAATCAATTAATTCACAAGTAATTATCAATTTCTTGTCAAGTGCCAAGAATAGTGGTAAAAAGTGACAAAAATTTAGGCTCCAGATATAAAAATGCCAAGAGTATCTGCCATCAAAGAGCTTACATTCTATTGGGAGAGACAATATGCCTACAGATGGAGAGCATTAGAAGCTGGAGGGACCAAGAAAGCCTTCATATTAAAGTCACTGGAGCAGAAGTTTAAAGGTAACCAGCAATTCTAAGAGAAGATGGAGATTGAATGGTCATACATTCTGGGCACTGGGAATAGGCAGGGAAATGTGAAGAGATTAACTATGAAAGGTTATACGTGAGGAAAGCAGAAAGGGGTCTAACATTAAAAATATTGGGAAAACAAATTGGGTCCAGGTTGTGGTGGACATTGAAAACTAATTGACTCCTAGAGACTTTAGGGAGCCTCTTGAATTTATTTAGAAGAGGATTGACATTTTGAGTGATTCTTTAGAAGAAAAATTATTACTCTGTTGAAAGATTTAAATGAGGAAAATCCTAAGTCAGGTAGACCATTTAGGGAAGTATTAATATATTCTAAAAGGGATGTTAAGGGTATGGACTAGGAAGACTGTAAATGAAGAGAAGTTCATAAAAATATAGATTTTGTAGAGGAAGAATGAATTATTGATGACATTCATATTCACTGGATACACTCTAAATTCATGATTTACAGAGTAGTGAGGTGGTACAGTGAGTGGATAGAGTGCTGGACTTGGAGTTATGAACACTGAGTTAAGTTCAAATCCAGTCAGAGAAACCTAGTAGTTCTTTGACCCTGTATAAGCCATTTATCCAGGTTTTCCTCAGTTTTCATGTGTTAAATGAATTGGAGAATGAAATGTCAAGCCATTCTAGTATCTCTGCCAAGGAAACTCCCAAATAGTATCACCATGAGTTGACCAGTACTGAAATGACTGAATAAGAATATTTGATTTACTATCTTACTCCTTATCCAAACTGTTCCTTATCTTTTCCATTCACTTACAATTCACAATTGTTTCCTGTTCTTGTACTTTCTCCTAGGAGAACTTTACCTCTTTCTTTCATCTCAAAACTCCTAGATGCTATCTCCCATTCTCTCTTTCTACATAATCCTCTCTCATCCATGTACTCTGATATTGAAATTTCCCCTCTTCCTTCCAAGTACAACCACTCTGAGTATACCTTTGTAAGGGGGAAAAGGAGGTCTTGGGTTGAATACATTAAAGAATAGGTCTCCAGGAACAATTATCAACCCCAATTAAAGAGTAACCTCAGGTTAAAATGACTTTTATGGAAATTTATTTACAAATGAGAAGAGGAAGAAGAAATAAGGAAATAAAAATCTAACACAGTAGGTAACTTGCTTAGATCCCTTAGTTAATCCAGGTAGATCTAATTAACCCTCAGCCAAGGGAAATCTGGCCTTGATCCCAAGGCAGAAAACTCAGAGGGCCAGAGGCCCTGAGGGCCAAAGGGCCTGGAGGTGAATGAAGCAACAGCCTCAGTCAAAGAGTCTCTTTGAAAGGGAAGTTCCTTAAGGGAAGTTCAGGATGATTTAGTCTTAACACTGACTACTTGGAAGTCCACTCATGCACTGGAAGAGCCTCTTCAGGTCCCATTCACAAACCTGAAGACTGAGCCCAGCTGACTGAGGTGGGCTCTTTATAAAGGGACCTCTTTTGCATCACTTCCTGTGGCCTCCTCTTAGTTTACATGTCCAATCACAAGAGATGCTTTTCTTAGGACTGCCTAGGACTGCCCAGGAGGCATTCAGTAAATTCTGATTTGTTACTCTAGCACACCTGGGTTACAGACCACCCAAAATGGAGATCTTTTCACCTTTGGTGATTAAATTGAAAGATAAGCAGTGTGGATTTAATCTCATTATCACAGCTTTGATGCCATCCCCCCAGTTTTCTCAAACAAATTTTCTCATAAATAATCTTTCCATTTCTCTAATTTTCAATATATCCTTATTAACTCTTTGCCTTTTCTCTTTAGACATGTTCAAGTGTCTTCTCATCCTCAAAAAAAAAACAAAAACCTTTCAGCTGACCTTAATCTTCATCTCAAGTTATAATCCAAAATTTTCCTCCATTTCTTTCTCAAATTCTATGAATGAAATTTCCATAGACGTTACATCTACTTGTGTTCTGCTTGCTCATTCTCTAATCTATTGTAGTGTCCAAGTTTATCATTCAAAAAAAACCCCTCTTCATTCTAAAGTTACCAGTCATTGAACAGTCAATAATGTGTAAATGGAATTAGCTCACCCTCATTCATTCTTTAGACTTTAGCCACCAAGAACGTCACCCGTCCCAACTTAGAATTAAGTGAGGAGGGGGGAGGTCTGTGACCACATGTGATAGTACGTGACAAATCAAAAATAAGTGACTTCCCCCTGGGCAGTCCAAAACAGGGTTGAGGCTGACATTTGTCCACATAAACTGGAGGTGGACACAGGAAGTAATGAAAACTGCTATCTTTTAAATATGATGGTAACTTCACACATTATATGTAGGTATACTTTCAATAATCATTTTTCAGGTAATTCGTGATTCATATCCTCTTCTTTCCACTCATCCCTCCCAATTTCTGTAGACAGAAGGTAATATGACCTAGGTTATATATATGTTTTATACAATACATATTTCTAGGTTCTTCATATTGTGAAAGAAAATGTATATTACTTACACTAGAGAAAAATTCATGGGGATAATAAAATGAATAACATGTTTTAATCTGCATTCAGAATTTGCCCGTTCCTCCTATGGCAGTGGATAGTTTTGTTTGTTTGTTTGTTTGTTTGTTTGTTTTTTGTTTTTGTTTTTCATAATGAGTCCCTTGAAGTTGTCTTGTATCCTTGCATTGCTGATAAATGTTAAATCATTCAGAGTTGATCATCAAATTTTATTGCTGATACCATGTACAACATTCTTCTGGTTCTCCTCATTTTACTTTGAATCACTTCATTTAAGTTTTTCTAAATGTGTGTGTGTGTGTGTGTGTGTGTATGTGTGTGTCTGTGTCTATGTGTGAGTGTGTGTGATCATTCTGTTCATTTCTTATGGCACAATAGTATTTCATTACATTCCTATACCAAAACTTGTTCAACTGTTTCCCAATTAGTTCTTTCCTAACACCAAAAGTGTTACCTATTATTGGAGCTACAGACATTTATTTATCACCCCTGAATCCTATAAAAACCTTAATCTTTTAAATGTCTCTGCCATATTCCTTGCCTCTTCAGACTTGTACCAACTAGTTATCTGTTTCATCAAATTGGACAACCTACCATTCCACTCTATTGATTCATCTTCAATTTGTTTTATTAAACATTTTTTCTTATATACTTTTTCTTATACACTTTG
This sequence comes from Gracilinanus agilis, assembly GCF_016433145.1. Lineage (NCBI taxonomy): Eukaryota > Metazoa > Chordata > Mammalia > Didelphimorphia > Didelphidae > Gracilinanus > Gracilinanus agilis. Next base: position 23,525,751 of record NC_058131.1, read on the forward strand.
CCTTGTTTTACCTACCATTTTTTCCATTTCCTTCTTGAATCCTCATATTATAATTGTTAATCCTCTAAGATTCTCCTTGATTTTTGTCCTTACTCCTTCTCCTTCTCTTCTTTCAGTTATATATTAGTATCTAAACCACTATCTGGAGCTAAAATTTATCTTCCTTAATATGTTCAAAGGTCAATCCCATCAAATCTCTGACATACTTTACCAAGTCCCTCTGATTCACCTATACAGTTCCCTCCTCCTCATTATTATTATTTTTTGGCTCAGATCTTTCTCTCTTCTCCTTTCTTTCACAACCTCCTCCCTGAAGCTAGAAGTCACACTCTCATTTTAAATGCCTTTCTCAAGGTCACACTCCTATCAAGTAATAAAGCCACAGTTCCTAGTCAGATTCTCTAACTTCAAATCTAATGTTATTATCTCTGCTACCTTGTGATAATTAACCATCATGTATCGTAACTTGTGGATATTATCTCCATGTTACTGATAACTTAATATCTCAAAGACATGAGGTACCTCATACTTGATCACCCAATTGTGAAATGATGGAGACAAGTTTCAAACCCAAAGTCAAATATTTACTCAAGTGTAATATTCTAGGAAGTTTTCAGAAGAAGTAATGGAGGGCATCTATAGCCCTGTGAAAAATTGTCGAAATCACTACTGATTAAAGAAATATGAAGTAAAACAACTCAAGTACCAGCACACACCTATCAGATTGGATCATATGATACAAAAAAAAAAAACAACTAAAAAAAATTGGAGGAGATGTAGGAAAATTGACATACTATTATAATGTTGGCAGAGTTATAAACTAATTTAATCACTCTGGGGAGAAAATTTGGCACTATTTCCAAAGGGTTATAAAATCATGCATACCTTTTGATCCACAAATATAAGAATTCTGTATTTAAAAATTAAACATTAAAGGAAAAGACATAAAAATATACATATATATACACATGTATATATATATTATCTCCTTTTGTGATGGCAAAAATTTGAAAATTGAGGAAATATGTATCAATTGGATAGTGGCTGAATATGTTGTGGTGTATGATTATGATGGAATACTTAAATGCTATTAGAAAGGACAAACAGAATGATTTAGAAAAAAAAAAACAGAAAGATTTACATGAACTGATATAAAGTAAGAAGAACAAAACCAGTAGATTGTTGTCCATGGTAATAAGAATATTGGACAGTGATGAACTATGAATGCCTTAGCTATTCTGAGCAATACAATGATCCCAGGTAATTCTGGAGGTTTTATGATGAAAAGTGTTATTCATTTCTAGAGAAAGAACTGAAAGAGTCTGAGTAGATTGAAGCACTTAAAAAAAACTTCCTTTTTTCTTTTCTTTTCTTTTTTTGTGTTTTCTTTCACAGTCTGAATTCTATGGAAATATGTTATGCATAACTGCACATGTATAATGTATATCAAATTGTCTTCTCAAGGGAAGGAGGATGATGGAGGAAAATAATTTGGAATTCAAAATGAAAAAAAATACTCATGTAAAATTGTTGGGGGGGATTTGCATATAATCATAAGGTAAATTATTAAAAGGCAAAATAAAGCGAATATCTTTTTTTTCATTTCAGACAAACAAGTAGTATAAACAATATGTGTTATGAGAATTTAAAGGAGATCCAGATCACCAGGATGGAAGAATCAGTTGGAGAGACAGTTGAGTAGCAATAAATAGAATTCTGGACCTGGAATCAGTAAGACCTGAATTCAAATCTGTCCTTAGACACTTAAAAATTATATGACCCTGGGCAAGTCACAATCTCTGTTTGCTTCAGTTTCCTCAAATATAAAATAGGAATGATAATAGTACCTTTCTGAGTCATTGTGAGGATCATATGAGATATTGGTAAAATGCTTAGCATAGTACTTGGCACAAAATAGTTGCTATACAACTCATTTTTCCCTTCCTTTTTCCTTTCCCTGTCCTATTTCCTAATCAGGAATAGCTTCATAGAATTAATGGACACTCAAGAATGGATAGATGAACAGATAACCTAAAGAAAAGAGCATATGGAGGAAAAACATCAGGAAAAGGCAGAGAGATATGAATAAATGTGGTGGATTTAAATGGACATGACTTTTCTTTGCAAAGAAAGCAAAACAATCTTATTTGTTAAATGAGAAGAGCAGGAAGTTCCTCATGTAGAAGATGGAACTTGAACTGAGACTCAAATGAAATAAAGGTTATATGAACTGGAAGTGAGGAAGGTAAACCTTGGAATGCTCAGTCAAGGCAAAGACAGAATGGCAGAATACGGAATTCTAGAGATAGAAAACAGCAAGCTGCCTATTTTGGTGCCAACATAAAAATTAAGAGAGGGAGTGATAGCAAATAATTATGGAAAGGACTAGAATCAAATTGTGAAAAAGATAGCTATGTAGATAGACAGATAAACAGATAGATAGATAGATAGCGATAAATAGACTATATATCATTAGATGTGTTTATGTGCATTCATACTTGTATATAGATACATACCTAGACATAGACACAGATATAGATACATTCATTCTTATATGTGTATATAAATGTTTCTTAAATGTATGACTACATGTATTTATTTTATCTAATAGAATATGACCTGTTTGAAGTAGGGAATTCAAGGATGAAAGTCATGTTCCATTTTGTATTTGTATCCCAGTGCCTAGGACCAGGCCTGATAACTAATAATTAAGAAATGCTTTTTGCTTAGTTAAATTATTCTAAGAGTAATATGAAGCCAAGGAAGCCTTCTAGGCCAATGAAATGGCACATGTAGACCTGTACATTATTTCTTAATTAATAGCAGACAGTATCTGTTAGCTCCTGACAGGATTGTATTTTATTTTTTTAAGTTACTTGTTTATTTTTATTATATATTTCCCTAATTACTTGAAGATTAATTTTAACAGTCATTTTCTGACACTTTGATATACATGTTCTTTCCCTCTCGTTTTAAATTGTCGATGTTCAGCTGCTGCATCTGCTTCTGTTGACAATCCATCCCACATTGGTAGAACTGAGATTGTTTCAAGTCCTTCCCATTTCTAATCCATCCACTGTTCAGTGTCTTTACCTTGACTAAACCGGTTGTGCAATTACCATGCCTGCCAGAGTTAGGATGAATCAGTCACCAACTTTAGATGGGAAACCTTCAGAGGTGAAAGATGGGAGATTTTAGCAGTAAGGCCACATTGAGTCTTCTGTTTCCAATCAGAAACCTAATAAAACTGTAAATCAGGGAGCTTACCTTGCTTTCCCTTTCCCCCTTCAGTGTGAAGTATCACTTTGGGTCATTAGAGATAAAAACAATAGTTGGATGATGGATTTGGTACATCACTGAAGGTCGCTTCGCTAGTGGCCTTTGAAGGAAACCACCTCAGTAAGTCAAGAAAGACAAATGCACTAGTGTCAAAGAGTAGCTACAGTGTTACTAGGTTAGTTCTGCCTGCACAAATGGAGGAAGGATACATTTTCTTAAAGTTACGAAGGAGAAAAGTGTCAGGGAGAAAATTATGATTAACATGTTTTTCAGAGTATCTTTTTCCAGTTAGGGATTTTTTTTCCCTGTGAAACATGGTACGCCAAAATCCTCACAGTATTAGTATGTCAAAGCATTCATTGGGCAGTAGAAAGATCCACAGAGAGGGAAAGTAAACTGCCACATTTTGTCAGTGATAAATTGCATGCACAAAATGGCATAATGGAGATTACTCAAGATATTCATGATGGGGAAAACATATGCACTGGTTATGTAGCAAAAGGAAGGAATAATAGGAAAATAGCATGGAAGTCTCACCGTTTACCATTTAGTGGCAAATACTCTAGAGGATTTCTCTTAAGAAGAGGCTCCATAAAGGACTGATATCAATCCTTTCTGTGAACAGAAATCATATGGAATAGAGGGCTAAAAATGGGTAGGGATAATCTCAAGGAGGATCCACAACATTGAAATCACATCTCCATTGCCATATTACATGTTTTTTGGTTTCTTTATTTTCTTCCTTTCTTTCTTTCTTTCTTTCTTTCTTTCTTTCTTTCTTTCTTTCTTTCTTTCTTTCTTTCTTTCTTTCTTTCTTTCTTTTTAACCCTTACCTTTCATCTTAGAATCAATACTGTGTATTGGCTCCAAGACAGAAGAGGAGTAACGGTGAGGCAATGGGGATAAAGTGACATGCCCAGGGTCACACAACTAGGAAGTTTCTGAAACCATATTTGAACCCAGGACTGCCCATCTTTAGCCCTGGCTCTCAGTCTACTGAGCTACACAGGTCCCCCTGGTTTCTTTATTTTTCCTAGACTCCTTAAAATGTGATTTTAGGAAGAAGATGCCTCGAAATCCAAGTGAAATTTATTAGGTTTATAGGTAAAATTTATTTTCTAGACTAAGTCTTTCCATGTTTGACAAGACCTTCTTAACTGTTATAACTCATACTAACCTCTTCTTCCTCAGAAATTATAGAACTATTGTAGACCAAACTGATAATCTTGCATGAGTTTGTTGTATATATTCTATATATGTATAAATTCATAAGCATAGTTGCATATAAAAAGTGTATAGTATATATACACACATATATGTGTACAAATATATGTTTGCATGTATTTTATACAAAAATATGTGTATATATATGTGTTTATTTACACACACACACTATATATATATACCGTTCTCAGTAGTTTCTACTACTTTAGTGAATAAGTAATAGAAGTAACTCTGACCCCATAAATAATCAAATGGGCATTGTAATGCAAGGTGGCTAACAGAAACTTTTTGCTTCTGTAATTTCTAACGGTCACAAAAAGTCAGCTAAACATCTTAGAATCTTCAGAAAGTCAGTTAGAACTTAAAGCTATAAATAAAGGTGAAGTTCCAACTGAAGGGGCTTTTGCCTTCTGGTTTTTGCTGTGGCTGGAGGCTTTTGCTTTGGCTTAACCTGTTGGCTTTGGCCTAACTGCTTCAGCCTTGGCCTGTGCTTATTTTGCCTTGGGGAAATTTGGACCTATTTCATTTCTCTGGATCTCTCCCTGATCTCCCATCTCCATCCCTCCCCTTCCCTGAATTTCCTGTGGGTCCTGGGTGGAAGGGAGGGCTTGGTGATTGAACATTGTGGATTTTAGTTTCTTTAGATAATAAGAGTATCCTCAAATAAGTTACCCTTGATTTGATAAATACTTTACTTAAAAGGCAGTCAAATCTTCCTGACTGGGAGAGCTGGGCTCTCTCAGTCTAACCTTCTCTGCGACCCATCCCCCACCATCACCATCTTCCTAGCAGCAGTTAGAAAACCCTGAACCCCTCTCCACTTCTGACTGACCCTGGTATTAATAAATCCCCTTATTACCTATTCAAACCCTTTGGTGAATCATTGTGTCGAAAATTAAGACAAGGGCTCAAGAGGAAGGAATAATTTTTCTTTTATTTCTTTTTTTAATTATTAAACATTTATTAATATTCAATTTTAACCTGTTTACATACTTTATGGCCCTACTTTCCCATTCACCCCCCCGCTCTCCCCTCACCCATGGCCAACGCACATTTCCACTGGTTGTAACATGTGTCCTTGTTCAGGGTCTATTTCCAAATTGTTGTTAGTTACATTGGTGTGGTAGTTTCAAGTCTACATCCCCATTCATGTCCGCCTCAGCCCATGCATTCAAGCCATTGTTTATCTTATATGTTTCCTCTCCTGCAGTCCTTCCTCTGAATGTGGGCAGCATCTTTACATAAATCCCTCAGAGCTGTCTTGTGTCATTGCACTGCTGCTAGTACAGAAGTCCATTACATTCGATTTTACCACAGTATATCAGTCTCTGTGTACAATGTTCTCCTTGCTCTGCTCCTTTTGCTCTGCATCACTCCCTGGAGGTCTCTCCAATTTGCATGGAATTCCTCCAGTTTATTATTCCTTTTAGCACAATAGTATTCCATCACCAGCAGATACCACAATTTGTTCAGCCATTCCCCAATTGAAGGACATCCCCTCATTTTCCAGGTTTTTGCCACTACAAAAAGCGGAGCTATAAATATTTTCGTACAAGTCTGTTTATCTATGATCTCTTTGGGGTACAAACCCAGCAATGGTATGGCTGGATCAAAGGACAGGCAGTCTTTTATAGCCCTTTGAGCATAGTTCCAAATTGCCAGCCAGAATGGTTGGATCAGTTCACAACTCTACCAGCAATGCATTAATGTCCTGATTTTGCCACATCCCCTCCAACATTCATTACTCTCCCCTTCTTTCATTTTAGCCAATCTGCTTTTTCTTTTATTTCTTGAGAGAACTGGGGCATCCATCTTGGCAGGAAGTACCTACCTCAATACTTCCTTCAGCCATCAGTTTGACTGGCAGGAAGGGGCCCTCTGGACTCCTCCCTCAAGAGACTGGAGAAACTAACAAGAGAAACCCTCCAGCCCAAACTTAAACATTTCTTACTGGCCTTAGCTTCCTCGCTGTATCCTCTGTCTCAAACCTCTAGGAATAAACCTGTTTGAACTGCCCTCTCCTACATACCCCAATTCCTTTATCTCGAATATATCATCCCTTCATTCCTCCTCCAATCACCTTATAATCTCCTAATATCCCCTTTCATCCTTCCTCACACCCAAACTGCATTTCATTCAACCCACTCAGGTTATCTTATTTACTGATTTTTTATAACAGCATACACTTTGTAAAATGTTTATTTTTTCCAGATTATGCATTCATTCAATTTCTAATATTTTTCTGACATTTTGTCATCCATTTTCTCTCCTTTCCACCCTTCACCGCTCCCAAGAAGGCAGATAATGACATAGGTTTTACCTACATGATCATATATTATGTGGTTCTATGTTCTTCATGTGCAAGAAGACATATTGCTTTTATACTAAAGAAAACTTTATGAAGGATATACAGTGAAGAATAAAATGATTCAATCTGTATTTGAATTCAGCCTATTCCTTCTATATAGGTGGATATCCTTTTTTTTTTTCTTTTGGTCACAAGTCCCTTTTAGTTTTTCTGGATTCTTGCCTTGTTGATAATAGTTGTCATTCAAAGTTGATCATTCTACATTATTGTTGTTACTGAGTATATTGTTTTCCTGATTCTTCTCATTTTACTTTGCATCATTTCATTTAAGCTCAGGTTTTTTGCTAATCATTTTGTTTGTCATTTTTTATGGCACAATAGTATTTCATTACAAGCAGATATTGTGACTTGTTGAACCATTCCCTAGACCAGGTGTTGGCAACCTTTTTGGCCGTGAGAGCCACAAACGCCACATTTTTTAAAATGTCATTTCATGAGAGCCGTACAGTGCTCACAGTGCCGCTCTTGTAACAGCCCCTGAAAAAAAATGACTTTATGGCTCCTGCAGAAAGAGCCATATTTGGCCCTCAAAAGAGCCAGATATGGCACAAGAGCCATACGTTGCTGACCCCTGCCCTAGTCCAAGGTTATCCCATAAGTTTCTATATCTTTGCAAGTCAAAAAGAGTTGATATAAACATTTCTTCACTGATAGGTTCTTTTCTCAAAACTTTGATCTTTTTGAGTTACAAACCTGGTAGTGGTATTGCAAGGTGAAAGGGTATGAACAGTATTATGGTTCTATGAACATGGGTCTAGATTGCTCTCCAGAATGGTTGCATTACTTTATAGCTCCACCAACAGTTTATTAGTGTTTCAGTTTTTTCCACATCCTTGCCAATATTTATCATTTTCCTTTTTGTCATCTTACCTAGTCTGGTGAGTGTAAGCGGAGGTGGTGGTTGTATATCAGTTTTTTAAATTGATACTGGGCAAACCTTTTCCATCCAGATACATCACTATTATGTCTATAATCCAATAAAATCAAAGAAAGGGTAAGATGATGTATATTGTATATGGGCAAACTACGTACTTGTGTAGACATATAAGTGTGTATATACACACATGTGTATTTATTGTTATATACATGCATAATACATGTATGCATATATAATAACTTTCTAGAGAAAAATTACTTTGAAAGATGAAAGAACAAATCTAATAAAATGAAAATGGAACAAAATTCCTAGATCTTGCCATTAAGGTAATGAGCACAAATGCATAAAATAGAACGTGTATATGAAGAAATGAGCAATATTGAAATTCGTTGTGTCATGTCATACAACTATGCATTTCAGCCTTTACTTTTCTGATTTCCTTTTTATTTGCACTCATTTCAACATAATGTAGTGCTGTCTGCTTACTGGGCAGTGGTTTTGCTCTGAGTTAAAACTCATGCCCTGGACTGCTCTATGAAAGGTAAATGAAAGGTATGAGAAGTGAGGGACACTATCCCATGAATGTGAATATATATGGATGTCCATGTATATGTATGCACATATGAATTGTCTAATTAACTTAAAGAGCCACCATTGATATTATTTATTACTGAGAATTAATAGGGAGTATTTATTGAAGAAATCATGTGACATCAGACAGAAATACAACAATAGTTATATTGTTATATTTGGGTAATGAATAGAAAGCTGACTTCAGAGCTTGAAGGCTTGGATGGAAATCCTGCCTGTGATACTTTTTCAGTATGTGAACTTGGGCAAGTTACGTAATCCCAAAATGCTCTCAGGCAGTTCTCAATGACTGTAAATTGGAAAGAATATTTTTTGAAGCAGGAAACTTCCTTTGTGAATAAAATCATGTTTTCAGTATTCCATTTTCTGTTAAGTTCTAGCCCCCTTCATGCTTGCCATATAATCGTAAAACAGACAGACACACACACACACATGCACGCACGTGCACACACACAAATTCTTTCTTTGAGCTTTAAGGTGTTTTTATTTACTTGTAAAATAAGATTTTTTTATACTATAACAAAAAGTTATATATGTATGTATACACATACATAAGTACATGTGTGTGAATATGCCAGTGTAAGTTAACTGATATATATATATATGCATACATATATGTTTAGATAAAACAGATAGCATATAGTTGTGATGGATGATATCCAAATGCCCATAAAACCTAAAAAAGGGGTAAATTTCATAGTGTAAATTATACATTGGTGGAATGGGAAACCTATGTGGGGGGAAAAAAAGAAAGAAACCATGAATAGCTTCAGAGAGAATTCCTGGTTTAATTTGAAGTTGAAGATTTTGGATTGATAGAGACGTATAAGAAAATGTGAGTGAGGAAGGCATGAAAAAATTGACCTTGTGTGCATTTGTATTTTGCGCATGTTCTAATTACCTCAGAGCCTAGAAAATGGAACCTGGGGACTTTAGAGCTCTATAAGGATAGTGAGGTTGCCTATTTATACTGCTCATGTTGTCAGGAGATATATATATATATAGATAGATAGATAGATAGATATAGATATAGATATAGATATAGATATAGATATAGATATATAGATAGATAGATATAGATATATAGATAGATAGATGCACACACACATACATATATGTATGTATGTATATATACACATATACACACATATGTGTGTAAACTATGTACATATAATATACATTAAACTTTATACATATATAACATGTATGTAAACTTTGTACAAATATAATATTCACGTATATGTATATATATATATATATATATATACTCCCTTTGTCTTTTCACATAATCATTCAAATAGAGATTTCAGTGCCTAGTATGTGTAAGGCACTGCACTGAATTCCGAGCATGCAGGGAAAGTGAAAAAGCAGAGACTGTGCTTTGAAGAGGTTTACAGCTTAATGGGAGAAACACCATGTAAACAATGATGTAAAATCACAAGGTTGGGAGGGGGAAATGGGAAATATTGAAGGGAAGGAAGATCTTAGAATTAAGGATGTTTGAGAAATGTTTTTAATTGGATAAAATTCATAGTTTTCCCTAGTTGATTATAGACAGTGAAGGAGATCTGAGGGTCTACTAGAGAAAAGACAGATAAAAATGGGGGAGAACAATCTCTCACATAATACACAATTTGGATAACTCTTGCCAATGATATGTATTGTTGAACTTTGTGGTCATAGCTGATTTTCCTGCTCATACTGATTTCAATCCAATTCATGAAATGGATAAGAATGTACCTCATTCGGGAAATGAAAGCTACTTTCATATATCTCACATAATGGCCAATTTAGGCCTATTTCCTACCTTGTTTACCTCTTTTACTAGCCCAGAAAATCACAAGCAGCTGGTTTCATGGGTCACCCAAAAGTCTGCTATATGATTCTCCTATGCCCATTTTATATTAAAAAATCAGATAAACCCATCAAAATGAAAATACTAGACCCATTTGTATGATCAGTTAATTTCCTGAAATATACAAAATCAACATATATTAAGAAATGACATCCTAGTACAGCATTGTTTTAATGTCAACTATTACATAGTGTATATAATAAGGGGCTGAGATTTAATCAGATCTCTGTGTTATACCCCCATCTAACACTCACTGGCAGTATAAATTTGGGAAGGTCAGTTTATTTCTAGGAACATTACTTTCTGCTTCTATAAAATGGGGATAATAATGCCAGTACAAATAAGTCCTAATTAGTGAATATAATGGATCTTCTAAAGTATTTGAAAATATTTAATTCTTACTATGTGAAGTGATAATTATTTAAATATAATAATTGGAAATATCCAATGGGAATTTAAACAATATGACCACTTCAGGGGATTCTTTATTCTCATTAACTGCAACCCAGGTGAACTGCTAATTTCACAGGGTTGTCATGAGGTTTAAATAAGATAATGTAAGCAAAATATTTTGGGACCTTAAGAAAAAAACACTACATCAAAGACATCAGTAGTGCTACCTTCCACATATTTATGTCAATTGTATAAATGGGTTATAGGTTTCTATAATGTATATACATATTCAAAAGTGCATTTATCTCTATGTATTCATGTATACATATATAGATATAGAGGTTCATGAGTTTGTTTTTATGTGAATACTCCAAAGCAGTGACAGGCAAACCATGGCCTGCAGACCAGACGTGGCCCCCTGAAATGTTTTATCCAGCCCCTTGACATTATTCTAGTCTGACAAATACAATGAGTAGGATACAATACAATGAAACCTCGAAAGGGTTGCCTTAGAAACAAAATGACAGATGAGCATTTCTTTTCCTTTGACCCCTCTTTAAAAAGTTTGCCCATCATTGCTCCAAAGTGTATATTTTGCCAATTATGTCATATTGATAGAAACTCCCTAAATTAACAGATTCCTCAGTCAATCTGGGACTTAGGACTTAAGTCCTAAGGAGTCTAACCCTGAGACACAGATGCTGAGTGACTTATTTAGAATCACACAGCTATTAAGGTCGAGTAGCAGATTTTTTAATCTACTTCTCTCTGATAATTTAGAATATTGCAGTGAAAAAGAGTTCTGGGTTTCAACTTAGAAGAATCGAGTTCAAATTTTAAATTTTCCACTTATGCTTCAGTGATGCTAAACTACTCAAAGCTTTCTGTATCTGAATTCACTCATCTATCCTTAAAATAAAGTCTAACATCCTTTCTGGGTCTAAAACTTAATCTTCTATATCTGATTTTTCTCTCTCTCTCCCTCTCCTCTCTCTGTCTCTCTGTCTTTCTCTCTCATTTCACACACAAGTGTGAAATATAATATATATATATATAATATATATATATATATTTGTGTGTATATGTCTATATGCATACCCACATATATACACATACATATATACAATAGATACATATATACATATACTACACACCTTCAGATATACATACAATAATTACATAGAAACATATGTGTATACATAATGCATTTATGTATTTAAATGCAAACGTATGTGTGTATATTTATAAAGAAGAGATGCTTTTTTATTGACTTTTAAGCTAAAACTGAAAGCACATTCAAAGCCACTAAGGATCTAGAACATTTTATTTTTTTTCTATCTCACTGTATTCCAATAAGGAGACAAAAGTTATTGGTTGTAAGACCCTAGGAAAACCTCAAGATTTTAACTCTCCACCCCTTTTTCTACCTTATGGTCAATAAAGGAATGTTCCTAGCATTACTTCTATCTCTATTGTGTCTTTTCTTTCTTTCCTTAGGTAAAGGAATATAAATGATGGAACATAATAGGTTATAATACTAGGAATTTTAATAGGTTGATAGTCTTGCTAAAGTCCAGGCTCTGTGAAATCTAGAGTTTTCGATTTACTTGGCAATGAATGATTTTTGCATTCTTTCCATGTAATAAGAAGCCAGAAGAAAGTTGCAGTTAAACGGAAGAATAACATGTGACCTCTCCTAATAATGTCAGATAAAGAAACTTCTTATGTCACTGATACTAAAAAACAACTTTTTAGAAAACATTTGGTTACCTTGCATGGCAATGATCACTCTACGTATTTGAAAAATGCCCATGGTGAAAATAATTAAGGCGTATGCCCCAGCATCTGTTGCATGGGATGAAGAGACAGAGAAATCTTAAAACAACTCAATATGGCCCCACAAATTAAATCAAAATATAATTGGTAGCAATAGGCAGGGGTGATGAAAGATATTTTTGAACATATGGTGTAGCAGTCAGAAATGATAGCTGTCAAAGATTTAGAGAATAGACAAAGGAATACAACATTAACCACTAATACTTTTTTCAATAAAAGGATCAGAGGGTTCTAAACACTGTGTATAACTAATTGTATTTTAGTAATTAAAATTCTATTTTTTTTCAGATAGAAACTGCTTATAATTAATGTGATGATCGTTTTTAAATCACATGTTCATGGATTATAGGATCATCATATAAATTATTAAAATGTTATATATTTGTACATATATATGTAATGGGAGATATGTTTTTATGAGATGCAAATCTAAAAGAAATAAAAAGAGGGGGCAGCTGGATAGCTCAGTGGATTGAGAGTCAGGCCTAGAGACAGGAGGTCCTAGGTTCAAATCCGGCCTCAGCCACTTTCCAGCTGTGTGACCCTGGGCAAGTCACTTGACCCCCATTGCCCACCCTTACCACTCTTCCACCTATGAGACAATACACCGAAAGTTAAGAGTTAAAAAAAAAAGAAATAAAAAGAGTGAAAAAACCATGGTACGTATTTGAAACAATTCTAAATGGACCTTTATAGACAGAATGTTTATGCTAAACAAGAAATAATGTGACACATGGATAGAGAGCTGGACTTAGAATTAAGATTTTTGTTCATTCCAGTCTCTTAATCATACCTATTATATGACTCTATACAAATCACAGCCTCTTTATTTAGGCATCTTTCTAGACTGCAAGTTACAGAAATAGTTCCAATTATAGTTGCTATGATTTTTCCCACATGGAGTTTGCTACACTTATAGCTAACAGGTCTGGGCAATCTCAAAATATTTATGCTGGAAAAATATATATTTCAAAGGTCAAAAGGAAATGGCAACTAGGAAAAAATCATATCAATGTAAATCAGTAAAAGAAAATAAGTCACAAAGGGATGAAATTCTTCATCAGTCACATAAATTTGTATTTCTTGTCAACTGAATAGAAGTGAAGATATGTGGATATGAAGTGCAACATTGGTTCATAATGAAAACTTGTCTATAAATGTCATGTACAAGGATATTAACATTATATTAGCAACATTACTTCACTGTTCTCACTGGTAACAGGAAAAGGGGAGTGTAAAAAGTGGGTAAAACAATGTTAGGCGAGGAAGTTATTTTACAAGTCTTCTATTGTATGTCATATTTGATTATCAATTGATTTTTACTTCAACTATGAACTATTTGTCAGGAAAGCCTGAAAGTAATTTTTTTCATTAAATATCCATTTTCCTCTGAAATATTATACTCAATTTTTCTTGGTATATGATACTTGGTTATAATCCTAGATTCTTTTCTTTATGGAATATCATAGTCCAAAACTTCCAGTCTCTTAAATTAGACACTCCAAGGTTCTGTGTAATCCTGATGTGTAATCTCTGATTATAGTATTTTTTTTCCCTTGGCCAAGGAGTTTGAGAATTTGTCTTTAATAGTTGTGCCTTTTTTTAAAATTTGGAATCTTCTTCAGGAGGTGATAATGGATTCTTCCAATTTCTATTTTCCCTTCATATTTGAAAATATCAGGAGAGTTCTCTCTTATGATTTCTTTCAATATTTTATCTGGGTCCTTTTTTTGATCATGGTTTTCAAGCAGTCCAATGATACTTAGCTTGATCTATTTTCCAGGTTATTTGCTTGGTTTTGCTTTGCTTTTCCAGTGAGATATTTCAGATTTTAACCTATTATCATTCTTCCTAATTGGTTTTATTGTTTCTTAATGTCTTAACTAATTTCCATTTATACAATTCTAACTTTTAGAGAACACTTTCTTTCTTGAAACTTTACTTTCATTTTTCAAAGTAATTATTTTCTTTCTTGAGGCTTTTAATAAAATTTATTAGGTTTCATTCCCTCTCAATTTTTTTATTATTGGTTTTGTCATCCTTATTTAAAGCTCTTCCAGTTCATTTTGGGACTGACATTCTTTCACATTTTCCTTTTAAGCTTCAGATATTTCTGTTTTTGCATTGTCAATTTCTTCTGGGCCTGCATTTTGAACTTTCCTGTTTCTGAAATAGTTTTCAATGGTCAGGCTTTTTCTTTGTCTTTTTCTCATTTGGGAGGAAGTTGGGGAGTTTATGATTGTGCTAAAGGTCAAGAACAACCTATGTGTTGAAGCTCAGTTTCATCCTTGGGGTAGAAGGAACACTATCGCAAAATTGTACTGTGATCTCTTCAGGTGCCTCACGGATCACAGAGTGAGCACTCTATGGGGGCAGCCTGGTTAGTCTGCTGAGGGGTGATCTGAACCTGTTCAGTCCAGTTGCTGCTTGTGCAGAATCGAGTTCAGCCTTCTAAGGCAGAGGTTGAACCTAGTTAGGCTTTTCTTCTCCCCCTGGCTCTTATGATAGATAATGACTGAGTTCCTGTCAATGCACTGGACATCATTCTTTCTTCCTACTTTAGGAAGATGGGCCTTCCTTACTATCTCCCCATGCCTACATGGACTGGGGCATCACTTCACTAGCTATCTGTTGGTTCCACTGCTCCTGGATAGTTTTTTGACATTTTTTATGGATATCTGGAAGTGTGTTAGGTGAAACTGGCATTCCATTGTGGATCCCTGTAGCAGAAGTATTCTAGGAAATCTTATCAAAGTCATTTAAATGAGGAACTGGAAATAAAACAAGAAAAAACAAAAGTTAGAAGAGGTCAGAACTTTATATTATTTTTACCATCAAGAACACATATTTTAGGGGGCAGCTGGGTAGCTCAGTGGATTGAGAGCCAGGCCTAGAGACAGGAGGTCCTAGGTTCAAATCCGGCCTCAGACACTTCCCAGCTGTGTGACCGTGGGCAGGTCACTTGACCCCCATTGCCTACCCTTACCAATCTTCCACCTATAAGACAATACACAGAAGTTAAGGGTTTTTTAAAAAAAAAGAACACATATTTTAAATCCACAAATCTACATGGGTTTATATTGGAAAGAGAACTTTTATAAGGTCAATAATGGTGGGAAAGATATCTGGATGAGTCAAGTATAAATAGAGGATATCAAGGCAGGAAGAATAAAATGTCAAAGACAATGAATTACTAATTTTTAAGATATATAAAGAAAGGAAAAATAGAAAATGCATAAAGCAAAAGATTGAAGCTTATCACTAGGTGAAAGGTCAACCAGGGAACATCATTGACTAAAAGCCTATGTGTTTGCTTTCCTAAGTATATAATATTTGATGAGAAATATTTATAAATTGATCAAAGGTATTCTTAGTGAGTCTATTTGAAAACAATACATAGGTTTCTACAAGAAATATCATGTATAAAACAAAAACAATAGAAATGACTTTGCATAGTAGATCATATCATTTACATTCACACAACCAATTGAAGGATGCAGATACTATACAATCCCAATATGCTTTTTATTTGTAGATTATTTTTAAAGGGTTTTATTTAGTAGAGTTTAAGAAAAAAAGCATGTTAAAGGTTCTTTTTCATCAAGATGTTTTCCATAGATATGAAGTGTTTATGGAAGAGTCTTTGACAAATTTAGTAGCACTGATAATCCTCTAGACCAAGTGTGTGTATTCATGCATTTTATAATACTTTAGCATGCTAAATGAAGATTATATTCTTATGATATTATATTTATTGATTTTATTGCTACATTTCAGTTAGAAGTTAGTGAAAATGTTTATATTTTTTTGTTCAACTTAAAAACCACCTTCAACTTATCCAGAAAATTAGGTAAGAACCTCTGTTTTAGCTATATACTCATCAAAGATGACTGACATTTATATTGAATAAATCCACCATGGAGTACAAGAGAAATTCCCTATATATGGCAATATATTCCCTATTCTCCTATTTTAAGATGTCATTGTGCTGACTACATCATGCTTTAACGAATGTAAAAGGCATTTGATCCATCCCTACTCATCTCTGTTGACATAATTTAATAATTCTGCTAAGTTGGTCACAGCAGGTCCATCCCATATGTTAGGGATCTCTATCAATTTCTTATAAATACATAAACACAAAAATTCCAATACATATAAAACTATATGCAATCATATACATAATACATTACATATATGTGATTAACATGATCTTGTATATAAAACTGTATAACTACAAATAACTTTGCTTACACAGGGTAGACCTGCTTGAAACTCCTGTTTGGAACATGTCTGGGCTTAAGCAAAATATGGAGGGGCAAATAATGTCTTAAAAATTTAAAAATTATAGGGTTCTTTAATGACTTTGAAATGTTTCTAGAAAAAAAAATCATTAACTTTTTTATATCAGTAAATTATTGAGTATTCCTTATGGTTATTATACATGGGCCAACAAAATTTCCAACAATCAACTGCGAAAAATATCTAGCAAGCAATGGAATTGGAATAAGTGGGCTACACCAAGATTTATGAAGAAACAGAATAAAATCCTTTATTAATAAAATATGTAAATAAAAAATAGTCAAATGCAATCCAGGAGTAAATGATAGGTAGCCTGTGTGCTATCTGGTTAGCCTCTTACTTTCAAGATAAATGGGACCCTAAAAAACAATGTATAAACCTCTTGTGAAAAACTTATGAAGAACCATTAACAAGACTAACTCATGATGGGAATGACTAAGACCATTACCATCTTCTGTTCTTAAGTTCCTTGTAGTTATAACTTTGTAATTAATATATGTACATCCTGTAGTAATGCTATATTCCCCATCCCTACCACTCTCAAGCATCTTGACGACATAGGTAGTTTTAGTTTGATATTTGCAACCTCAGTGCTTGAAACACAGAAGCTAATTAATAAATGGATATAGCTACTCTTTTTTTCTGCTGTTTTTTAGGTTATTAATCAATGGTAGAAATGATAAACTAATGAGATTATACATCTATTTGAAATTTTATTTAGAATAATTCATGATACTGAAAACACATACACACACACATGCACACATCCCTACACAATGGGAAGAGACAAGCAGGCATAAAAGATAGAGTTGTGCTTTAAAATCATAGGATATTAGATTTAGAGCCAGAATGTATTTTAGAGGTCCAGTCTCTTCTCCTCATTTCACAAATGAGAAACAGAGGTTCAGAGATCTAAAGTGATTGATTGACCTAGAAACACAAAGCTGTAAATGGTAAACTCAGAATTGGAGCCTAGGTAAATCTGAGTTTCTCATGAGTAAATCCATCACTGTTTTCATTTTCTATTCTTACAATGACTCTTGGTCATTACTCCACCATGTAAACAGCTGTAACATTCCATACAGTTAAGTTGCCTCTCTTTGTCTTACCTCAAAGCCTGATTAGAAGTCATTCTATATGGCAGCTACATTTTGGTTGGCAGCTTTTGCCAGCTCAACATTGCTCGTGCGCTATTTCTCATCATATCTCATTATACAGTTCTGCTTTTTCCTCTCTTTTTTTTCCTATTCCCTACCAAAAAAAAAAAAAAAAGAAAGAAAAAAAAAGGATCCCTGTCTTTCCTCGATGATAAAATATCTCCTTTGCAACGGGACCAATCTCTTGGGAAATGAACTCCTTGTAAGATGGCCTGAATTCCATAAACTAAAAATAATAGACTCATCCAATCTTCTTCCATTAACTTTGATGAAGCCCACATTTGTTCATCATTCATGTAATGATTCGCTTGGGAAAAATTATTGATTTGTTAAATGCAATATTCAGAAAGCTTGTCTTTCTGTTTTATCATAAAAAATATTTCATTTAATGTAAGCAACCTAAACTGAAAATCTAAAAAGGTTTTTGACCAAAGAATTAAAGGAATGTCATCATTCAAATCTTAACAAATTGTGAAGTTATGTCCACTGTCTCTGAGCAGCATCTCTCTAGTAATAAGATTATCTACATTTTTTTTCAAGTCACCCAGAAAAGCAGATTTTAAAAAATCTCCCATATCAAACTTTGTGTTTAGAGGAAAAAGGCATCCCTCAAATTATCTTTTTAAATAATCTATTCTTTTTTTTTTACCCTTGTACTTCGGTGTATTGTCTCATAGGTGGAAGATTGGTAAGGGTGGGCAATGGGGGTCAAGTGACTTTCCCAGGGTCACACAGCTGGGAAGTGGCTGAGGCCGGGTTTGAACCTAGGACCTCCCGTCTCTAGGCCTGACTCTCACTCCACTGAGCTACCCAGCTGCCCCTAAATAATCTATTCTTAATGTAGTGGGACAAAGAAAAAGATAGATCAGGTTGTACATTATATGTGAATATCCTCTTTGATTTTTTTCTCTTTTATTTCAAAGTAGTATTATTTTTAAGTGATAAAGGAGGAACTGAATAAGGTGGTTTACCTCAGAGGAGATGCAATTGCATTTTTTAGGAATTCTGTCAATTTTAAATTCCTTAATAACAGGTCAATATATTGTCCTTTTGAGTGGTTGTGGTGTGTGAGTGTGTGTGTGTGTGTGTGTGTGTGTGTGTGTGTTGGGGGTAATATTGGAATATGAGTCTTTAGTTTTAGGAAACATTTCACAGTCATACCATTCACTTTCACTTGTTTGTTTTTTAATAGACCCCTTTCCGATACTAGAAATATAGTCTTCCAAAATCTCAGAGTCTGTACGCAAGAATATAAGCATATTCCTCAAAGAACCCATTAACAAAGGCGATTGTGGAATGTATTCTTTGTAGTGTGATTTTTAGAGAGAAAGAGAAACAGAGACAGAAATACGAGACAGAGAGAAATAAAAAGGTTTAATGAACACAGTGATTTTCTTAGCTGATTGAAGATTTCAATTGATTTAGATTGAATGCAAAGACACATATTAAATGATATTTTAATCTGTTCATTGTTATTCAGAGTTTGGTGGGAACTATATCTGTGGCAACATCTATTTTTGAGAGGAAAATGACATTCTACCCTAGATCATCAGAGATTAGCCCCACCCAATGTGAAACTCTTCAGTGCCTAATAGGGATGTGGTAGGGGCAACAAGGATTCCTGCTAGTAAAATGAATGCTAATGAGTTTAAATGAATATAAAGAGCCTCTTTTTTCTCTATATTCTAGAAAATAATTCCCCTAACTTTGATCCTGTGTAGTCTTTGTTTTGTGTATGTCCGTATACCTGTATATCTGTATATATATATATGTTTTCATTTTTCAGGGTGATTTGATTATTCTGACCAACCTTGATGTACTTTTGATATATGAATTTCTACATATAGGATTTGGAAAAATAAAGAATTAACACATCAGCAGCTATAATTACCAATTGTTCTCTGAAAATAGCTTGCTTCTAGGAGTGTGATCAAAAACATTTTAAACTAACTCTCTAGGAGATGAAGTGAACAAAAAACAAGTTTAATCTACATTTAAAAATATTTTAGTCATCACGAGTCTACAAATTGTCAAAACAATAAGTCAATTCATGATTTGTAGCATTTTTTTCATTTCTGAAGTACAAATAATTGCACTTTCTTTGTTTACATCCACTCTTTCCTGTCTCTAATTTAAGGTGGCTCCAGAATGCCACTCACTTTTGTGGATATTCCTTTTCTAAGGAGAAGAAAAAAATCATTTATGGGAGCAGATCAAAAAATGAATGATCAAAAGATTTTCCTTTAGCAATGGTGAAGAAATTGCAGTAGGTAAAAGAAAATGAAATACTAAGGTCTTTTAAAATGGTAAAAGTGTATTGACTCTATGAAGGTAGAAGTGTTATGAATCAAGAAAAATGGAATTAGAGTATTATTAGCTATTTACTTGGTAAAGAATAAGTCATGCTTTAAAAAAAAGACTCAGGATTACTCACAAAAAGAGAAAATTTGAGGAATGTTCACTTGTGTAAATCCAGAAGCATGTCAGCTATTAAAGAAGAATCCAGCTTTGAGAAACTAGCATTACTCATATCTTGGATGAAAATTACTTCTCTCTTTTCCTTCTGCCCATAAGTCATGAACCTTCTTAGTAGAAACCACACTGTCAGGATGGAAGCTCAATAGTAGTATCTAGAAACAAATAGAGTAATAGCTCTGTTTTAACCCTCATTGCCTAGTTTTTACCCCCTTCTGCCTTAGACCTAATATGCAGTATTGATTCTAAGACAGAAAGTAAGGGTTAAAAATAATAGAAGTATGAATTGCCTAAGCAATGCATCTTCTTTATTTGCATGCATTTTTTAGACTAGTGGCTGACTACTGAAGGTAAGTACACTTGTAGGGGATCAGAGCTTATCCTCCAGGATTATACACACATGTAGTATGTCAAATCCAGAATAGTTGTACCAGTTGTGATATGATCTGTGCACATGAAAAATAAAGCTATGGGGAGGTGCTATTATTGTATTAAGTTGGTCATTTTTATCTATTTTGTTTTCATATTGAGTCAATTCTTTCCACTGAAGCAGAGATGCTTTTAACCTCCTACTTTATATTTAAAAAGTTGAACGGGTTTTTTTTTCTCTTTTAATTTTTTTGACATACACTCAAAGGAATTGTTATCTTCTTTCAAGGCTTCTTAATTGCTTGCTCTCAAAATAAGGTCTCACACTGTGATATGGCATCTGATTCCCAAAGTAACAGAATATCATTCTCAGAATAATTATGAAAACCTGACCAAAATAGGTTCCTCTCCTCTTCTCCCTATGACAACCATTTTTATCTGACATTATTGAATGTCTTTACTATGTAATAAGATCAAATTACTCAAAAGAGCATGTATAAAATGGGGAAAAACTGTTTATTGACTCAGTCATATGTTCTCTGAGAAGTAGCACTCCCACATCTAGTATGATAAATGTTGAACTTGTTTAATATAACAACGATGTGAATTAAAATAAAATTTCACTGAGAAACTTGCCATACATCCCTTATATTGGTGTTGATTTGGAACCAGGTGAGGTAAAGAACAAATTCAGAGGAATGTTCCTCCTTATCCTTAATCATTCAAGAATTTTATGGAAAAATATCATTCTCTGAATTTGGTATCCATCCAAGATTCAGTGGATTATAAAATATGCTTCCATGAACTCTATGTAAATATATGGACTTCTTGCTTAGATTTTATTTTATTTTCATAAGTAAAGCATTCCATTCTTTAAGGGAGTTTATATTCTAATAGAAGAAGATAGCATATTTAAAGCAACAGTATTCAGGAAGGGGTGATTGTGGTTGAATTGTCATAGGTATGTTGTGTGGATTCAAATAACAATTTATTGGCATATCTTTTCCATGAACACTAGGGTTGAATTGATTACTGTTCCTAGAGCTAGAAGTTAAAATAAAACAGTGGAGATGCTGAAATATGTGATATGTGAGAAGAAATTATATACATAGAAAAAATATAACTGTAATGCATTGGGATGGATCATTGGTAAGTCCAGTAACAAGAGCCACTCTTCACCACTGAAATTTCAGCTTTTTTTCAGGACTCAGAGTTATTAACCTAAATACGAATATGTCAGGAGATTATTTATTCATAAGATGGTGTGCATGTACTTGGCATTATCTACCCTTTACCAGCAATGCTGCTATGAATTAAGTTGCTCAGGCATCATTGATAATATTATAGTTAATAATTAATGCCAAATTACTTTCTAGATATAAAGAGCAAGTTGTGATAATGGTAGAACAACATCCCCTTTAACATGCATAGATTTTTTTACTAGTAACAAGAAGGAAAAATAGTCACAAGTATATTATGCACTGAGGTGTCAGTTTACTTTTGTGGATGTGACCGAATCACTTTCAAATGGATGGTGGCAACCAATGAGCAATATAGAATGTATTGAAGAAGTTTTCCTCGTCTCTTTCATTCCTTCCTTCCTTCCTTTCTTCCTTCCTTCCTCTTTTCCATCCATCCATCCTTCATTTCTTCCTTCTTCCCTTTCTCTTTTCATTCCTGCTTTTCTTTATTTGTTCTACTCAGAAGAAAGGAGAGGGATAATAATTAAACCTAGTCTCTTCTCTCTGAAAGGGAAGAAGCAAAATTAGAAAAAATGTAATTTATAGAAAGTCTTTCAGTGACTCAGTGACTTCCAGGTTTTTTCAGAAGGTTTAGTGTTCTCTAAAATGATATGTCATCCTTTCAAATAAAATAATACTTTTAAAAAAGTACTTAACACTGGCATATGGGAGATACGACCTCAATGCTTGTTTCCTTTCCTTCCTTTTACCACTAAGTAATCCCATAAGAAAATTAAGACCACTATCATGAACAAATATTTTCTACCCTACACTAGCCTAGATGCTACTATCTTTCTGACATTGGAATATTTGGGGATATGCCAATATTTTAGATGTACATGCATAGCTCAGAGATATTGTGAGTTTGGTTCTACATCATTATAATAAGGCAAATATTACAATAAAGCAAATCACACTTTCAAGGAGTTTCCAATACATATAAACATTATATTTACACTTAATATTCCATGGGCCATGGTACCCAAGTGCTACAAGGAGATCTAACCATTAAATGCATATGATTAACCAGTAATTATACATCCCATAAAGTGAGGGGAAAATTGAACATTGATCTTTAATTATAGAATGTATAAAGGTTTTAATGACTAAAATATGATTGCACTTCTCTGTGTTTCTGAGTGAATTAATCATTTAACAATATGTATTATGTGTTTAATATACATCAAGTCCTTTGGTAGACACTAGGGATATGAAGACAAAAATGTAAATAAAAATTGCTACCTTTGAAGAGCTTCATATCTGAATGTTATTTTTTCAATTTTTAAAGTTAATAAATAGACTTTGTTGAATATTTTAATTAAATTTTATTTTCAATTTACAAACAAGAACTTTCCCTGTCAATTCTCTTCAATGAAAAAAACAAAGAAAATAAAAATCTATTAACACATATAGAAATGTCCAATGATTCTAACACTGGTTCTATCTGAAAATTAAAATGTCCCATTCAGCATATTCTGTCCATCACTTCTCTCTTTTAGAACAGGAATATTTTTTGTGTTGAGTTGTCCAGCACCATGATTAGTCATTATGATTATTCAGAGCTGAAAGGACCTTTAGAGCTAGTTACTGTAGTCATTTCATAGAGTGCTTTCTTGGTTCCCCTTCTTTACTCTGCATCCATATCATAAATGTTTTTTCCATGGTTCTCAGCATTCCTCACATTCATAATGCCTGATATTGCTATAATGCTACATTCCATTTCTTGATTTATTCAATCATTTCTTCATGGTGGTTTTAAGTTACTAGAGTTCAGTTAACTCCTTTAGTGACATTTCCCACAAGGATTTATTCCAGATCATTTCAATTTCACTTACTTTTGAAATTTTGTTTACTTTTTGCTTCAGATAGTCATAAAGATGTAGTTTCCTGGAGCAAGTAACAGGTTTCAGAGTTTATTTCATCATGTATACATGCCAAGTTGCTAAGGACAAACATCTTTGGCGACTAGAATGAAACTTGGGATATATAAAAATGTGCAACCGTTTTATTTTATTTTTTTTAGGTTTATGACATCATTGTTGTTGTAATTCTCTCCAAAGATATAGCTCATAACCATTCATACTTGTACATAATTTAGGTCTTGACTATATCTTCATTTAGTTTTATCACAAAGGCTATGCCCACTCAACTTCTGGACTATTTTGAGCTTTCTTGATATCATGTAAAAAAACCTTAAAATGTCAAATGCATATTAATAATCTAACAAACATAGATTATTTTTTACACAGACATGTGTAGCATTTGATTTAAAGGTAAGAATTGGAAGGGCCTTTGGAGGATATGGTGTTCAATACCGTCATTTTATAGTTAGTAGAACTGAGAATAGAGTGTGTAAATATTTTAATCAAATATACATAGGAGGTAAATGGCAGATCCAGGACTTGAACTCATGACATCTGTGACCAGGCAATTTTCCTAGCAATAGACGTTGTGACATTTCTCTAATAGTTTTGCTTGTTTGCAATGTATGGCTGTCTGAGTGAACCAATCAAGCACTTCTCCAATACTCTCTTTGGAAATTAGTGATTAATATATACTTGGCTCATTTTTCTTCTCATCCCATAGATTATTCATATTGCATTATAGGTAACTGCTCCTGAGTTATAGATTAAACCAAAATTAATTCCCATTGTGTTTAGGTGATTTGAACAGCTAAATGAATTTTAATGAGTCTTACCTTGTCTGAGATTTTATACATATATGCTAATTGTCTGAGAATTTATACATACATACTAAATATAATACCTGTATTATGTATATATATATAATCTTATCTTAATAAATCTTACCTCGTCTGAGATTTTATACATATATACTAATTATTAAATGCTTGTATTATATATACATATATATGAAATATATCTTATTTTGATAAGTCTTATCTTGTCTGAGATTTATATATATATATATTAATTGTTACATACCTGTATTATACCTATCTCTCTCTCTATATATATATAGATATAGATATAGATATAGATATAGACATAGACATAGACAGATAGATAGATAGATAGATAGATAGATAGATAGATAGATAGATAGATAGATAGATAGATATAGCTTGTAACAATTAGCATTGCTGTTCTAAAGAGATAAATTGATTCACTCTAAAAGCAAGTATTGATTCTGTCCATCACTGACACCTTCAAAGAATCCAAACCCTAGTTCTCAAATTTGTATTTGTGATGGCATAACCACCAATAAAGAGCCTAGAGATTGATCCACCATCATTACCTAACAATTCATTCTCGTAAAGAATCTCTTGACTAATAATAAGGCTCCATAGAGGAAGAAATAACCCAGTAGTTAGAGTCTCTTTCAAGTAACCAAAATTCTCTCTCCTTTTAAGTTCTAAAGAGAAACCCTGAAAAACCTTGTCACAGTCTATCTCCCCACCCCTCAAAATCCAAAAGTTAAGTTTTCCCATTCCATTAAAACACTGTGCTGGAGCACAGAGAAGAGTAATATAGATTTTATTCTATGTCTAAAAGTATGTTACATTCTTTGTCAGAATGAGATGAAATATTCAGAAGCTATATCTACATGTTGATATTTTTGATGCATTTAAATACGTGGGTCTGTAGAGAACGAGACTGAAGATGTGAATTTTTTTTAATTTGGGAAAGAAAACAAAATGTTGCTTCTGCTCTAGGCCTATTACTTTATAATACTAAGTATTACAGCACTCTCTCATTTTCCATTAATATTGTAGGCATGAATATATACCATTGCTGAAGGATTTCAATACTTTAACTTCCTTTCCAGATAGATCCCCTAACTTAGTGAGGTAATAGAATACCAAGAATGCACTTAAATTCCACAATAGATGTATCATAATACTCTATTAGAACATGAACAAGGGTATTTAGTACTATGTCATAAAAGCTGAGTGTGTAAGGACATGGATGGCTAATAATTAGTTGCTCCCTTCAAGAATGAATTTGAATCCCATCCTCACTGATAGTTCAAAGGCAATTAGGTGGATTAGTGGATAGAGTAGCAGATATGGATTCAGGAAGATATAAGTACAAATCTAACCTCAGACAGTTATTCATTGTGTTACCATAGATAAGAAACTTAACCTGTTTGTCTCAATTTCCTTATATGTAAAATGAACTGGGGAAGGGCATGGCAAACTACTTCATTATCTACCAAGAAAATCCCAAAAGAATGTGTTTGACAGAGTCAGAGATGACTGAAAAATACTAAATAACAATAAAAAGCAACAGTAAAGGGTACCGATTCATAAATCTATAAAAACTTTAAAATTAAAAAAAGTCCGTGATTCTAGAAATGCAAACACATAAGTTTATACAAGGAAAATTAGATTAAATGATCTCAGTAGATCCCCAATCTAGATTGTTGTGAGGAAGATTATTTAGTATTAGTTGCATATAGTTTCTATGGACCTAGCAGGAAGGGTTGTAGGATTCCAAGGTGGAATGAAGGAGCAGGAAGTAGGGCTTGTGCTCTGAGAGGGACTCCATTAGTGGTTGACACAAACTGTTGCTAGCCCTGGGAGATCTCAGAGTTAAGGGAAAACCTTCTTCCAGATTCCCTGGGATCCTGAGAGGTGGAGGCTTTCAGCAAGTGGACAAGACCTGCAGAGCTGCATCAAGTGGGAAGTGGTTTGGGACCTTGTGGACAGCATCTCAAGCTCACTCTCTCTATTTGGGTACCTTGGATCACCTTGGCTCTTGGCATCCTATGATCATCCTTGGATAACTGTTAGCCCCAAAGCCACCCTCAGGCCCTTTCGCTGTGCTTGCCAAACATGGCTGGAACCAGGTTTGAAGCAGCCTTCCCAGTGACTCCAGTACTGTTCCTTTGGGCCCTGCCTGGCTTAGGTCAATTAGATTTA
The DNA here is from genome assembly GCF_016433145.1 of Gracilinanus agilis. NCBI lineage: Eukaryota > Metazoa > Chordata > Mammalia > Didelphimorphia > Didelphidae > Gracilinanus > Gracilinanus agilis. The sequence goes on from NC_058131.1 coordinate 23,552,603, forward strand.
GAGTAGTCAAGTCCTCCCCTTGCCCCTGTGTTTTGCCCTTTAGGTTTTCTAGTGTAGAATCCCCATCCCATCTTTTATTTAGTTACTCATAATTAAAGTGTTAAAAACTTTTACCTTTGCCTGCTGGTTCCATAGACCCTGGCCTAGGGTGAGCTGGGTGTCTGTTGGGGCCAACTGCCATTCGTGTCAGTTAAAAATAGTGAACTCTGGTTTCCTATCATGGTTGGTCCTGTCTCTCCTTCAGCCCAGTGTGTGTACCCACAAACCATTTAGGTCACATTTTAACATCCCTGGCACCCCATCTTTTACAAGATGGATAACTTGGACGTCATGGTGGCAAATAGAGAAGAGGACAGAGAAGGCAAAAATGGGACTTTTCCTTTGAGGCACCTGGGAGAACAAAGAAAGGATTTGCATGAATATGGTCTATATGCTCTCTACTATATTAATCTATGCAGAGGTTTTATATATATATATATGGGGGTGGGTGTGAGTATTGTGATGAGATTAACTCTACCTTGCCCATTCTCAAATCTAATCACCAAAAGAATAAACTAATCCATTTAATTTTGAAGTGGGGAGATCTGTGACCCATGTCTGCAAGAATGGGTGACAAGTCAGAATTGACTGACTGCCGCATAGGCAGTCCTAAGAAAACCATCTGTTGTGACTGGACACATAAACTGGAAAGGAGGCAAAGGAAGTGACAAAAGAAATGGTCTGGATTAATTGAAAGAACTTGCAGGGCTTGCCTTTTTGGCTCTCAGCTGCTTGCTTCTTCTTGTGGTTGGTGACTAGGATCTGGAGGGGCTTGGACCACTGGCTAAGACCTTGGACTAAGTAAAACTGCTGTTAATCTCTTCTTTGGAATTACACGTAGTGAGTGTAAAGACTAAATCTTCCTGGGCTTCTCTAAAGGAACTGTTTTTTCATAAGAGACTCTATGACTGAAGCTTCACTTTCATTCACCTCCAGGGCCTTCCAGCCCTCCAGCCTTGAGCTCAAGAGTGATCATCCTCCAGTTGAAGACTAATTAAATCTGCCTAGGTAAAACTGGGGGGCTGGAGCAAATTACTTAGTGTGTTAGATTACTTATCCTATCCTATCCTCTCTCTGATTTTCTTATTTTCTTTTCCTCTTTTCATTTGTAAATAAACTTCATAAAAGTCATTTTGTCTTGAGGTTATTTTTAAGTGGGGATTGATAATTATTCAATTCCCTGGTGACCTAATGTTTTAATATTCACCCAACCAAAACCTCTTAATACTCCTTACGGTTTATATGTGTGTGTGCATTCATGTTTATGTTTATATACATTCAGTTTAATTCCAGAAAAAATTATGATAGCTATTTGTGATTTTCCTCTCATGTCTTCCTGTGTCTCCTCGATGGTAGGAAGAAAACTTTGCTCCTTCTTCTAAAGCTGGACCTCCTATTACCCAATGATAATTGTAAGGTACATTGCATGGAGGATAAATGAAAGAAGCTCCTTCCTCACCTTTGAATAATTACATTTTTTAAAAATGAAAATTAACTTTCTCTATTCCCCACTTCTCTATCGCAAACCCTTATTTAGAAAGTAATAAACATCCATGTTTACAAGCATGTGTTGTAAAGCAAACTACATTCCCACATCAGCCCTCACTACTAAATCATCATTATCAACAATACAACATAGCTTCAGCCTGCACTCTAAGTTCATTACTTCTCTTTCATAAGATGGGTAGCATGTTTTATCAGAGATCCTTTGAAGTCATGTTTGTTGCTAGCATTGACTGATGTTTCTAAGGCTTTCAAATTTGCTTGTACTTATAATATTGTTGATATTATATTAATAGTTTTCTTGGATCTTCTCAATTCACTTTGCATTATGTCATATAAAATTTTCCAGATTTTTCTGAAAGCATTCTTATAATACAATAATATTTGTTAGCAATTATATATTAACTTTTCCTGCCATTCCTAACTAATGGGCATTCATTCAATTTTCAATTCTTTACTACCATCAAAAGAAAATATCTAAGTACTGTTGAACATTTGGGTTCTTTCTTTCTATCTTTGATATATTTGGAGGTATATACTTGTAGTGATATGACCAAGTCCTGTCCATAACAACTTTTTAAAATCCTTTTGATAAAAGTTCCAAATTGCTTAAACAGTCCACAGCTTCACCAGCTCTGCATTAAAGTACCTTTTTCCCTCAACAGTCCTTTCAGCATTTGACAATTTTTTAAAACTTAATTTTTCAAATCTAATGGGAATGAGATTGAACCTCAGAATGATTTTATTTTGTATTTCTTTAATTATAGCTGGTTTAGATTTTTGTTTTTAATGTGGCTATTGGTAGCTGGGGTTTGTTTTTCAAAAAATTGTCTTTCAGGTCCTTTAAATATTTTTCAACTGCATAATTACAAAAATTGATAAGTAGATAGATGTGCATGAAGGTATGCATATATAAGAATTGGTGTATGTATATTATATGACTATATATATTATATACATACATTGAGAAGAGTGAAATAAGGATAGGTGTTTGATTATTTAAAAAAAATAAAAAGGGTTCTCTAAAAACATACAAGTGCACTATTGCTCTATAATGAGTTAAAGAAAGCAATATAAGGCATAAAACAGGGACAAGAGGTACCTTTCAAAGCTTTATTAGGAAAAAGAGTGGAAAAAGGAAAATAATAATTTTTCACTTCATCAGATTTATATGGTATGTGGATAATTGAAAGTTGGAAATTATAAAAATAATCTTCACCTGATGAAGCATCACATACAAATGGCTAATTGTTAGTTAGTAACCCCAAACAAAAGGGGAGGCAAAAAGGTCAACATACGTACAATGAATCTAAATGATTAGTCTAATGATGAAATCTGGAAATAAAAGGATAACTATATCCAAGAATAGTGAAAGTATTTGCAGATATTATTAGTGAGATGGGATAAGTGATATTTAATAGACCAAGGAGAATAAAAATGGTGCCATAAGACTAAGGCAGGGCTAGTTGCCTGATTTTCAAATAAGGAGAAGGAATGTTCTTCAAACTCTATATAGGTCAGTGAAATTGACTGAGATTTTTGGCAGAATTCAAAAATGCATTATTAAAGGGGATGTTTTATGGGCATTTAGAAAAAGAAATGATGATCACTTAGGGATAACATGATTTCATAAAGAATAGATAGTGTTCTATTGATCTTATTTGCCTCTACAGAAAATATTACTAGGCTGGAGGATCAGGAGAATTCCTTAAACTTAGTGGGACTGAAAGAGAAGAATTTGGAAAATGATCTTGTGAAATCCTTGTGGAGAAGAAAGAGAACGGTGGCTTAACAATATGGTAAGGTTTCTCAAGAGTCAAGTTGAATGTTTAGACCTAAAGTAATATTAAATTAGTAGATAATTGCTAATAATGAGCACCAAAGATGTGTCATTGACCATATTCTGGCAAATATTTTTAGCAATCAATTTAAAAAAGGCAAAGAGGGTAGCACCCTAATCAAATTTAAAGTTGACACAATAAAGAGAAATCTCATGTTTTGAAATTATACCACCTCAAAAACTCTGAAATAATACTGTGTTTATTGTATATTTCAGAGCATATGTGTGTACTTGTGTACATACACATGTGAAAACACACATGATTCTAATATATATGTGTAGCTATCCATGTATGTATACATTATACTCATATATTTAATATATACACATATTAGAATATTTTATGTGTAACATAATTTAATATTTAATCTAATCATACTATCAACTTATATATATATACATATATACATCATTATTTTATATATGTATGTAAATATACATACATGAATAAGTATAAACTTCTACTCTTGGATTTTAAAAAAATTAACTGTACTAGAATAGGATATGAAATGTAACTGTATACACTAGCTTACATTGGGGAAAATTATTAATATATATATTAAAGTTGATTTGATAAACAGTGTGACCTTCACTTTTATCTTTATGAAATGTTATGTACTAAGAAAGATGAAAGGATGATGTGGATAGAGTGTTATATTCAGTAATATAACCTTGGTCCAAGGCCAATCTTTATCACATCTACCTCTGTGACCCTATAAATGCTAAAGAGTTTTAGATAAGCTCTTGGGATTCTACTCAATATCTTTTTCATACTCTTTAAGAAAGTATTTGATTTTTTTGTTACATTAAAATACCCAGTTAAATATCTCTCCTTCCCTCTCCTAATTAGAGGATTCATTTGAATACACACACACACATATGTGTATATATATATATATATATACATATATATATATATATATACACACTTTTGGGGGGTTTAGGCTTCAAAAGATCACTTTATAGCAAAAATGAATAATATGGAAAGAGGGATCAAGTAATAACATTTGTACAACCCAGTGTAGTTGTTGGCTCTGGTGGGGGGGATGAAGAGGAGAAGGAAAGAAAATGAATTATGTAAACATGGAAAATTATTTAAAAATAAAAATAAAAATTTATTAAAAATATCCTTCAGAAGAACAAAAGATGAAGAAAGATAATTAACTAGGGAAGGAAAAAGTAAAAATGATCACAGAGAAAGGGAAAAAAAAGTTATAATAGTCAACTTTAAAAAATACAGATCAAGAGAAATAAATACAACATTTATGTTTTTATAAAATATGAAAGTGTACAAGTCACTTACTAGAGTAAGCTCACACATCCAAAGGCCACTGTCCCCTCCCCCACCCTGGGCAGTGCTAGGCAAATTGAAAGACTGCAATTTGTTTCTGTGAAGAAGGAGGAATGGCAGGAAGTGACTTGGAAAATGAAGTATAAAAGAAGAGACCAGCAAAGTCTAGGTACCATTCCTTTTCTGGCATTTGGAGAGATTATCTGACATTCCTGTTTTGGCTTTGGAGGAGACTCTTTCCCTGGATCCTGCTTTGGCTTGCTAGGTGAGTGGCTGAGATTATTGCTTTGGTTTTGGAGGAAGGCTGCATTGGTGGAGCTCTGGTTGTAGACATCACTGGGATTTCTAGCTGAAGATTCCTGGGAAATCCATGTGGCGATAGGGACTTAGGAAAGCCCCTGCTGGGGGCTGAGCCTGACTTCACCAGAGAAGGGCTAGTAGGCTTGTTAGGAATCTGTCTCTATATCTACATTGTACACTTTCACTCTTTATACCTCTTTGTAAATAAAAGCTGCTGAAAGTCATTTTGACTTAAACTATAATATTTTAAATTTGGTGACCACAATATTATCTTATAACTCTCTTATTTAGCATAAAACCTAAATTTAAGCCTTACACACACACCTCCTGATAGAGAAATAATTTACTTAGCCTGTAGACTGAAGGATTTTTCTTGTATTTTTCATGGGAACATAGTTAAGTAGAAATTTATTTGACTAGTATTCATAAATATACATATACCTTAATAAATTTTATTTATCTTATATTCTCAATGAGTAGTAATAGGGTAATGATATAGAAAAAATGAATGAATTTTAAACTAAAAAAGTTAAAAGTTCTATATACCTATAGCTGATGAGACCTATAGCTGATGAGACCTCCCTGATACATATGCTCTTCCTAGTCATACAGAAGTTGTGATAAATTCAAAGCAAGGAGATTTAATTATATAGCATCATATAAAAAATATTGAAATGCCAATTATTTAGAGTTCACAAACTAGAGTTTTAATCTTTCAGAAATAATTTCAATATTATTAAAAAGAATAAATACTGTAGAAAGTATGTTTGGGGAGGCACAGATATTGGGATCAGCTTTCACCAGGGGAAAAGTGTGAAGAGGCAATATACATCTCCACAGCTTATTTCACAGAGTGTGTAGCCAGCTGTGAATATAATGTCTGCCAGACAAGAAGACATGGTATGTGGTTTCTGCTGGATATATTGACATTATGGGCTTTGTTTCATGAAATTAAAATAAATTAATCACATTCTGATAATTATAATTACTGGATATTGTCCTACATGTCCATAGTAATATTGGTCATTGCTAGAGGTATGATTTCAGTGGGTACAAAGTTTTGCAGCTTCATTCTTCCAATTCCTTACTTTCATCAGTGTCCTTAGCTATTTTATGACATTTTCCCCAGTGGAAGAAAATTCCTTTTCCAAATCCCTTTCCATAGAGCAGAGGTTTAAGCTAAAGATCGTTTTCTAAAGTAAGGTTCTATAACAACCATGTTTAAAGTTTAGGGAAATAAACAACAACAACAACAAAAACAACAAAACCTTTTTTTAGTTCCATTTTTATTATCCCATAAGTAGAGTTTGTCAGTCTTCAGAGCCTTGGCTATGGGAAAGAGTCACCTTCCAAAAGGACAGTTTTTGCCTCTAGGATCAGGCTCATTGGAATACAAGACAATCTTCTAGTTAAGTGGTTCCCAAAGGCTATAAGTCACTGCTCCCATTTCCTTCATTTCTTTCTTAACAAGGGCAGATTTTTTTGACTTTAGATTCTATAAGACTTAAGGTTATGAAGTTATTTTAACTACCTATTTTATATCTGATTATCCAACTCTCTGTAGAAATCTTCAATGGTAAGATCAGCATTTCAATTAAAAAAAAACAAAACAGAAGGTCTTTTTATCCCCACCTCACCCCACCCCATCCCTAAAGGCATCCCATGACAGATTGTTTTTTTATAAAATGTAAAAGAATAGGAGGTATCACTTTGCAGAGAGATGATATACTAGAGATGAGAAACGAGGCAGAGAGTTTGCTATATTTAAATATTTCTTAAAAATACTATATGGACATTCCTGAGTGCAACTTGAAACTGTGCCCAAGGACTATAAAACTGGATACTTTGATCCTGTAATACCACTACTAGGTCTATATCCTAAAGATATTTTTTAAAGGGGGTAAAGGGAAGGACCTAATTTTAAAATCTAGCAGTTCTTTTTGTGCTGGCAAAGTATTGAAAACTGACTGGATGTCTATCAATCGGGGAATCACTCAACAAATTATGGCATATGATGGTAATGGAATACTATTGCACTATAAGAAATGATGAGCAGAGTAATTTCAGAAAGAGCTAGAGAGACTTAAGTGAATTGATGTAGAGTATAATAGAAGGAACCAGAAGAACAGTATATACAATAACAGTAATATATGATCAACATGAAAGACCTAGCTATTCTCAGCAATACAAAGATCTAGAACAATTCTGATGGACTTATGACAAGGAATGCTATCCACCTCTAGAGAAAAAAATGTCGAAGTGAAAATGCAGATCAAAGTATATTATTTTTCACCTTACCATATTTGTGTTTTTGTTCGGGGCTTTTGTTTTTCTCCGAGTATTCTCTTATAATAATGACCAATATGGAAATGAGTTTTGCCTGACAATACATGCATAAACAAGATCAAATAGTTTATCATCATTGAGATAATAAAGGGGAGGTGAAAATGAGGACAAATTGAATATTATGATTTTTGGAAAATATATGTTGAACATTGTTATTATATTTAATTGGGGAAATAAAATATCAACAAAAGAGAAAAAATATATTATTGAGAAAGAGTTCTAAGGAATATTCCATATTTTTTTCTGCTTCACAGGGTTTGAAAATTTTGTTTCTATTTTCATGAAACATACACATATATATTTGTATATACCCACATATTATATATATATGTATATATATATATATAGTGTAAATGGATCTCTGTGTATATATATATATATGTAGACACATGTATTTATAAGTATATTTTTATGTATATGTATGTTTAAATGTTATTGATATTTTCTTTGGTTTCTCCCAATCCTTTAATGCTATCCCTCCACAACTCTTCTTATTGACATTCCTTCAAGTCCCTGGAAACTTTTCTTAACCTCTCTCAATTCTAGTGCTTTCCTCCATTAATCATTTCCAATTTATCCTGTCTATGAGTATTCTATGTACCTATGTATCTATGATCTATGTATCTCTCTATCTATATCTATCTATCTATCTATCTATCTATCTATCTATCTATCTATCTATCTATCTNTCTATATCTATCTATCTATCTATCTATCTATCTATCTATCTATCTATCTATCTATCTCTACAAGTATCCCTTCTACATTTTGGGGTGAGGGAACTGGAGCTTCATGATCTGAAAAATCTGAGTAAAGTGTTTTGGTCCCACCTTTTGAACAGAAAGGAAGTCTGATTTTTTTCTTTTCGTTTTATGATACATTTACAGTAAAATAAATTTTGTATATTTGTGGTATTAAAAGATAAAATATATAGATATTACACAACCGTATACCTCAATTGTATGCATTTCTGAGTTTCTAAACTTTTTTCTATGTTCTCTGTTGGCCTTTACGTGTCATCTGGGACTTTCTCAAAGCTCCCCCAAAATTCCCATTTATATTTTAATACTCATCTGAGATGGGAAAATTGAAATGTCAAAGGGATACCTGTATGTATATGCACCTCATGTACATGCACACATACATGTCTACATATGTGTGTTTGTGTATGCATTGTAGATTGTGTATACATATATGATATATGTTGTGTTTTATGTAGCTGCATATTCATATATTGATTTATGACATGTTGGCTATAACATGACATATATGATACTTGTGTAATCATTTTTATTTAAGGTTCACACAATTCATATCTTTCATTTGACATCCTAGTAACTATTGTCTACAGACCCCTGAATCATTCTCTTTTCCTCAATGAGTTTAATATTTGGCATAACAATTTTCTCTCTTCCCTAACTCCTACCTTCATATTCTTCCATGTTTGTATTAGTTCTCCTTCAAATTCTGTAATTACTCAGTTCTTCAAACTAGTTATCTCTTGGGAGGTACTCTTATAACCTACCTCAACCTAACACAAAGATTCTTGATCTTACCAGTACCCATAATTGTACTGCTTTCATCTTCAAGAATTCTCAACTCCCTTTATTTAGCCATTATTTATTGGCTTTTCACCATTCCCTCTGTCATATATATTCTTACTCTCCAGCTGGACAACAACCTCCTTTCATGTAACCCTTCATTTCTCCCCAAGGTCATTTCCTCTACATTAACCACTTTCTCCTATTATTTCTACCTTGAATCCTGGGGGAACCAATTTGATTCTATGAGGTCCTCCTTTCTTGAATCCCTAGCCCTATTATTCTCCAAATATTTAGAATCATCTAAGCCTCAGCCACAGATTGCTCCCTTTATAAACTTCCTTTGTACCTACATATGTACCACTTAACAAAAGTACAAAAAAAATCACACAAGTGTTCTAACACCTTCTACTGGACCCTCACTTCTTTGAGGCAATACTACTACACAGTACTTTCCTAATGAACTTGCTATCTCCTCTTTCCTAGAGCAATTGTTTCCGACCTTTTCATCTTTGCTCAAAACTTCTATTGTTCTCCTCTCCCACCTCCCAGTTGAGAACGTCCCCTCATATTTTTTAAATCCTTACTTTCTCTCTTAGTATCAGTACTCTCTATTAGTTTTCCAAGGCAGAAGAGTGGTAAATACTACCCAATAGAGGTTAAAAGACTTGTCCATGGTCACGAAGCTAGCAAATATCTTCTATCCCAGTACGTTCCATCTCCAAGTCTGGGTCTCAATCCCAAGACCTAACTAGCTGCTCCCCTTGCCTCATATTTTATTTTTTTATTTGCATTTTTTTATTCATTCATTCATTCATTCATTCAGAGTGGTAAGGGCTAGGCAATTGGGGCTTAAATGACTTGCCCAGGGTCACAGAGCTAAGAAGTGTCTGAGGCCATATTTGAACCTAGGACCTACCATCTCTTGGCTCTCAATCTACTGAGCCACCCAGCTGCCCCCCTCCCCACTTGCCTCATATTTTAAAGACAAACAATAAGGATCATTAGCTGTGAACTCCTTCTTCTCTACTATTCCTTTTTTATCACTGATTTTTCTACCATTTTTTCCTCCTTCACATGTGTTTCACATGATGAAATGGCCTTACTCCTTATCAAGGTAAACCCCTCCACTTGTTCTAGCAGATGTGTTTTAAGGAAGACTTTACAATGAAATGAGTTCATTATTAAATAATGACTGAAAAATAGACTATACAGATTTTGGGGATGGGATATTAGCTAAAACTACTTTCTTTTTTTTGTCCTTGAAATAAAACTTCACAACAAGGATGCATGTCCTTAGATCAAATTCAGTTGTTGAGAATGGATTGATATTTGTGACTATACCCCTCTCTCCAATCTTATGTAGCCTTTTTTCTTGTGTGTACTTCTGTTTCTTATACCCAAAGAACTTTTCTAAAGAAGCTGCATTAGAGTGTGATGGTTTTTAGAGGCCCTGAGGAAGAGAATCAAACACATGGGATACATTGACGTAGGAAGTTAAAGAATTATCTGTAACTTCCTATTTTCACTAATTCCTCATGATACATGGGTCTTAAGTTAATCATTTATAACCTTTGGAAGGATTCTAAGTTGGTAATGGATTCTAAATTTTGGCATCCAAAAGCAAAACTACATTTATGCTTATCTACATAAACAATATATTAATATTATGAATAACCAACATCCTTTAGAAGGAAGAATTAAAAGGGACAAATATTTAGTTCCAAAATTTATCCTGAGAAGTGAACGCAGAATATGAGTATATGTTTCTGACTGGATTAAATTAATGAGAAGTGGTTTGGAGCAAGTTTTTAAAGAACACAACACTGAACATCTAGATCAGTGATTCCCAAAGTGGGCACCACCACCCCCTGGTGGGCGCTGCAGTGATCCAGGGGAACAGTGATGGCCACACTTTTTTTGTATTACATTCTATTCTGAGTTCAATAAATAGTTTCATAATTTCCAGGGGGCACTAAGTAATATTTTTTCTGAAAGGGGGTGGTAGGCCAAAAAAATTTGGGCACCACTGATCTAGATAATGATTTTTCTCTGAGTAAAAGTTGCACAAAATTGGTCACAAACAGAGATGCAAAACATTTTTCCCCATCTCCCTCTTGCTACCCTGCCTTGTAATCAAATCCTCCAGATCATTCTAAAACCAGCCACATAACCAAGCAGATATCCCATTTGTTGAAGTTCAATATACCCTTCAAAATTTCCACTCATACTTTGACATTCTGAAAAGGTGACCACAGATTGCTAATTAAATGGATAAACTTTCTAGCTGTCTGTAACTTCAATTGCATGAGTCAGGACCTTACCATTCTGAAGCAATATCTGGGAGGGATTCATCACAGAAAGAAGGAAGAATCATCTTGAGATTTGGAACTATTTAGGGGCTATTCATAGAGAATCATTCTGACAAGTATTCACAAATATGAGTCCATTAAAAAAATCCTACCTGTCTGCCTCAAAGAGAATTGCATCATATGCAAGTATGTGGTAGGCTCAGAAACATAGCACCATCCACTTCTGGCAGGAGCTTTCATTTAGAAACTACGCAGGAGCTGCAATCATTTATTTTCTGAGAAAAACATTGAATGATTGACATTCTTGAAATTATTTGAAAGAAGGTTTATGCAGATCAACATTTTGGAACTACAGAAAGGTTTGGGCATTCCTGAGTCATTTGTTTTTTACAGTATTGTAGCTAATTTTAAAAATTTGCATCATTATATTTCACTGATCCTATAGCAACATGGTCTGAAACTGGCACTGTGAAGTTTTAATGTACACAGATTGTTTTCATATGCTTAAGGGAACTGGCCTCACTGGCAGCACCTTTCCCCATAATTCTTACTTATGAATCAGACTTCAAATGTTCAGAATTCCTGATCTCTCTTCTCCAACTCTTCCATCTTCTCAATTTTGCAACCAATAATAAGGATAAGGGAGAAGTAGAAATTATAGTGGAGTGAATGCTAGGTCTGGCGTCATGAAGGCTCGTTAGAGTGAGTTCAAAACTGGCCTCCCATACCTACTAGCTGTGTGGCCCTGGGCAAGTCACTTGAATCTGTTCATTTGTAAAATGATCTGAAGAAGAAAATGGCAAACCACTCCATTATCTTTGTCAAGAAAAGACCCCAAATGGGAGATCTGGATATGACTGAAATAACTGAACATAACATCCTCTCAATCAATAAGCCTTAAAATCATGGTGTCAATCCCAACAACTCAATCATACTCATTCAACATATCTAATCTTTATCCAAATCATATTAGTAATTTTTCTTCATGACCTCTCTTTAATTCATCTTCCCATATAATCACAAGCTCTCATCCTGGTATAGAACCCAATGACCTCCATGCTTAGATTATAGTAATATTCTTCTGGTTCATTTTCCCACCTTCAGTCTCCCCACTCCACTCTACCCTCTATTCAGTGGCCAAAGAGATTTTCCAAAATTACAGATTCAAAAATATCACCCTCCTAATTAATAAACTCAAGTTTCAAGTGAGAAATGAAGAGCAGGATCATTTTAGATAACCATGGAGTGACCTACATGAAATTATTGAATAAAATGAATAGAACTGAGAGAACATTACACACAACAGAAATATTGTTTGAAGAATGCCTTGTGTATATCCATCTCCAAAGAAAGAACTGATAAATGAAAACAAGCAAGCCATAAATATATCTTTTTGTTAAATAATGTCTTCTCCAGTGCAGGGAGGGGAGGGAGGATGGGGTATTTTGTTATAACAAATAAACAAATAAATATTTTTTAAAAATAGTTTCTTTCTTTTGCCTCCAGACCAAATATATAATTTTTCTGTTTTAATTTTAAAGTCCCTCACATCCTGGCTTCCTACCTTTCATCTTCTCACTCTCTACTCTCCTATTAATTTATTGTATACTGTTTTTGCTGTTACCCTTTTTGGTTCAGTCCAGAACCTTTTCTCCATCAGAGTCCTAGTGTAGATATGACATCCATCTACTTAGACAAGTATCTTTTCGGTGTTTTCCTTGTTCTTCAGTTTCAGTAGTGTCTAATTCTTTACTCCATTTTGAGTTTTCTCGGCAAAGATTCTGGGGTGGTTTGTTATTTACTTTTTCTCATTTACAGATGAGGAAACTGAGGCAAAAGAGAGTAAGTGACTCTGCCAGGTTATTGTCTGAGGTTGGGTTTAAATTTAGAAAGATGTCTCTTTTTTCCAGGCCTAGTAGTCTATCTCCTCTATATCTTGGGATCTTATAGAACAGCCTCGATGCTCTGAGAAGAAAAACAATTTGAACATGGTCATATAGCTGATTTATATCAAAATCAGCACTTGAACTCAGACCTTCCTTCAAAGTCAGACCTATATCCTTTCTGTTATGTTGTCTTTCCATTAGTGTATGATCACAAACAGCCTTGGTGTATAAGTGAAAAGAATTTATAGTGGAAAGTATTTGTGGTGAAGTGGAAAGAGAGTTTTATGTAGAATCAGAAGTTGTTTGGTTGTTTAGTCACATCCAACTGTGCATGATTACATCAACCACAGATTTTCTTGACAAGGATACTGGAGTGGTTTACTATTTCTTTCTCTAGGAGATCCTTTTGACAGTCAGAGGTCAAGTGAGTTGCCAAGGGGCCCAGATGTAGTAAGTTTTAGAGGCTAAATTTGAACTCAGGTCTTCCTGACTCCAGTACCAATATTTTCTTTTCCTTTTCCTTTTTTCTGTGTATTGGTTCCAAGGCAGAAGAGTGGTCAGTGTAGGCAATGGGGGGGTCAAGTGACTTGCCCAGGGTCACACAGCTGGGAACTGTCTGAGGCCAGATTTGAACCTAGGACCTCCTGTCTCTAGGCCTGGCTCTCAATCCACTGAGCTACCCAGCTGCCCCTCTTAAGAACTTCTTTTAATAAGACTCTGTGAATGAAGTTTTGCTTCATTCACCTCCAGGCTTCTGGCCCTCTGACTCTCAGGCTGAGGGTTAAGATCTACCTGCATCAGTTAGAGGATTATAGTAAATTACCTACTGGTTTAGATTGTTATTTTCTTATTTCCTCTCTCTTTTCTTAATTGTAAATAAACTTCCATAAAAGTCAATTTTGATTGAGATTATTCTTAATTGAGAATTGATAATAGTTCAATCCTCTGGCGACCATCTTTTAATATATTGAACCCATTAAAAACTCTGTATTCCCCCTTACAAGGGGAAATAACCAAAGACTACAGTTTTAGGTATAGACTGATAGAGTATGATTGTATGACACTGTGAAAGTCACTTCCTTCCTCTATACCTAAATTGTCTCATCTATCAAAAGAAGAGGTTCATAGATTCATATCTGCACCTTCTCTGTCACAAAGCTACCAAGAGGCATAGTAATATACAAACTGAAAGGTAGATAGTACCTTTTGGCCCATTTCACCCTTTACAGGCCTATTAATTAGCAAATAGCTTGCTGTTTAGCAGGAATAACATTAATGAATAGTAATGAACCTTTAAGGGCTGTAGAGATCCATTGGCTAGTAAAAATAGGGCTACTGTCATGATAAATGTTCAAGGAAGAGAACTGTACTTGCAACAGAAAAGCTTTCTCAATGGTGGAAATATGAATCCAAATCTTGAAGGAAGAGAGATCAATTTTGGATATGTGGAAAAGAGTACAGAATGCATTCTAGCCTAAGATATGAACAGAAAGTGCTATAGATTGAATGGAAAAATATACATATGTGCGTGAGCTCGTGTGTTTGTGTGTCTGTGTATGTTTGTGTGTGTATGTGTGTGTGTGTGTGTGTGTGTGTGTGTATGTGTGTGTAATTTCCTTACAAGCCTGTAGGCTGGGTCTTAGACCTATAATTTCTCTCTCAGAGTAAAGCTTCCTTTTTCAATGCAGTCTTGGCTCTGTTTTGCGATCTGTACTGTTAGTTGCTTGGGAGGGCACGGACAGGTTTAGACTTGCTTAGAGTCATCCTGCCAGTATTTGCTGGAAACAAGATTTGAACTAAGATCTTCCTGCCTCCAGAATTAACTCTGTTCCCCCTTTACCGCAATAACTTTCTAAGTAACACAGAGAAGACAATGTGTTAATTATAACATATTTACAAGATACTTTCATGAGCTGGCAGTCTTTTCTGATAATTCATTCTGAAACTATAGTAAACATAGTTTCTCCATGTGATGTGTCTGTGGATATCAGAATGATGATTATCTTACACCAAGACAGAGGGCTATTGGATGGAAATTCTCATTTATGGATTTTATGTATACTCCGACAGACTGGAAACTAGGCTACCTAGTGAAGCTACCCAAGAAAGGTGACCTATCCCAATGCAGCAACTGGTGAGGAATCATGCTCCCAGCAAAATCCTGACCAGAGTAATCCTAGAAAGACTGAAGGAGGCCTTGGACAAGAAACTGAGAGTAGAACAAGCAGGGTTTCGCCAGCACAGATTGTGCACCGACCACATCGCCACCCTAAGAATCATCATCGAACAGTCCATCAAATGGCAGTCTCCCCTCTATATGACTTTCGTGGATTTCGAGAAGGCATTTGACAGCGTGGACAGGAACATCATCTGGAGATTGATGCAGCATTACGGGATTCCCCCGAAGCTCATCAACATCATCCAGCGGTTATATGAAGACTTTACCTGCCAGGTCATCCATAATGGGAAACTGACGGCTCCCTTCACAGTGAAGACCAGAGTGAAACAAGGTTGCATGCTTTCTCCCCTTATCTTCTTGATGGTCATAGATTGGATCATGAGAAGAATTACCAAGGATAACAATGCGGGCATTCAATGGACTCATACCAAACAGCTTGAGGACCTTGACTTCGCAGATGACATCTGTCTCATTTCTCAAAAGCAGCAGGATGCGCAAGCTAAACTTGCACGACTCTCTGAAGAAGCGGAGAAGACAGGTCTGAAGATCAACAAGAAGAAGACTGAAGTGATCACAGTCAACAGCAGACAGGACCTGCCAATCCAACTACAGGGAGAAAACATCAAGGAGACGGACCACTTCACCTATTTGGGTAGCATAGTCAGCAAGGACAGCGGGGCAGATGAGGACATCAGAAGCTGAATCAACAAAGCCAGACATGCATTTAACACCTTACCGTCTGTCTGGATCTCCAAAGCACTGTCCCTCATCACTAAGCTCCGAATCTTCAACACCAACTTAACGGCAGTCCTCCTATATGGATCAGAAAGCTGGAGAGTGACAAAAGTCAACACCAGCAAACTCCAAGTCTTTGTTAACAAATGTCTACGCTACATCTTGAACATCAGATGGCCTGAAAAGATCTCCAGTGCTAGTCTGTGGGAAAGAACAATCCAGTATCCCATTAGTCAGGACATAAAGAAACATAAGTGGAGATGGTAGGACATACGCTATGAAAACCGGAAGACAACGTAGCCAGACAAGCATTGAGCTGGAACCCTTCAGGGAGGAGGAAAGTCGGAAGACCAAAACAGACCTGGTGAAGATCTGCCAAAAATGAAACAAAAACAAAAACAGAATGACATGGGCCCAGCTGGGGGAAGTTGCCCAGAACAGAGTCCGCTGGCGTGAGATGGTTGCGGCCCTATGCTCCTAAGGAGTCAACAGGAATAATAATAATAATAATAATAATAATAATAACAATAATTGGCCAGCCAGGTGAAATGTGTAGAGACTCATCAGCAGAAAATAAACCACCAAGGGATGATAGTTTTTAGTCATTGCAAGGGACTGAATGATTCTGATTTTTATTAGTTTGATGGGTTACTGACCTTTCATTAAATCACTGATCTTTCAAATCATCAGTGTTTATAGGATTTTTCCGTTGTAAAATGCTTGCACATACAGTACATGGTTCCATTTTATATATTGTATTCATTATTCTGAAAGGTGGTTGAGGCTCCAAATTGAATAGATTTAGGGTGAGTTTAGACAGATTCATGGTGGATAGTTCCTTAATGGATTATTAAGGAAAACGAATGTTTCTGCAAGGTAGCTTGGCATAATGTGAAGAATGCCAGCTTTCAAGCTCTACAACTTGGATTCGTTTCCTCAAACTCCTACTTATCATCTGTGTGATTTTGAGTGAGTTTCTCTTACTATATACTTTCTCATGGGTTAAATAATTCGGCCTACATGTCCTCTGAGGTTCCTTCAAGTTTTCAGTCTACCACTTATGAACTCTGCATAGTCAACTCCTAAATAGCCCAAGTTTCCTTACTTCTAAAAGGTGGGAGCTTGAACAGATGTTCTCTAAATCTAAATTCTAATTCCATGATCCCAAATGCATCTTTCACCCTTTTAGGTTCATAGGAGAGTGGACTTCTATCTTCCCTTGATTGATGCCTCTATCAGAAAACAAATTCTGGGCTGGATAAAAAAAAGTATCTATTCATAATGCCATTTTTCTTTTATCTTCTTTTTAAAAATTAATTTATTTTATTCATAATATTTTCCCATGGTTACATGATTTATGTTCTTTCCCTCTTTTCAAGCCCCCATCCCCTCCATAGCCAACATGCAATTCCACTAGGTTTAACATGTATCATTAATTAAGACCTATTTCCATATTATTGATAGATGGAATAGAGTTATTGTTTAGAGTCTACATCCCCAATAATATCCCCCTCAACCCATGTGTTTAAGCAATTGTTGTTCTCCTTCAGGATGTGGATAGTTTTCTTTCTTGTAAGTCCCTCAGCCTTGCTTTGGATCCTTGCATTGCTGCTGGTAGAGAAGTCCATTACATTCGATTGTGTCACAATGTATACGTCTCTGTTTACAATATTCTCCTAGTTCTGCTTCTTTCACTCTGCATCAACTCCTGGAGGTCTTTCCAGTTCACTTGGAATTCCTCCAGTTTGTTATTCCTTTGAGCGCAATTGTATTCCATCATGAGCAGATACCACAATTTGTTCAGCCATTCCCCAATTGAAGGGCATACCCTCGTTTTCCAGTTTTTTGCCACTACAAAGAGTGAAGCTATAAATATTTTTGTACATGTCCTTTTCCTTATGATCTCTTTGGGATATAAACCCAGCAGTGGTATGGTTGGATCTTTTCTTTTGTTTTCTAAGCCATGGGGCTTCACTAATCCTTGAGATTTAGAAATATCATGAAAGAGGTGAACTCAAGTCTAGATTTTTGTCTTTGATAGTTTTTCCTTCCTCTCTGAGCCTCACCTTCCTCATCTGTAAAATCAGACAACTAAAATCGATGATCTCCAATGTTCTGTCCAGATCTGAAGGTCAATGGTCCTCTTATTCTTGACCTTATTCACAAGATCTGACCAAATATTTTTGATTTTTTTTTTATGTTTTGCAAATAAAACATTTTGTATGTAATGTACAGACAAATTGTAACATATTTAAAGCAGCATGGTATTTTGGAAAGGGTAATGGATGAATCAAGAAAATCTGAATTTAAATATAACTTCTGATATAGAAATAGATATATTTAAATATATTTATATATATATATGAAGAAAGAGAGAGAGAGAGAGAGAGAGAGAGAGATACCCTGTGACTCTGGGATAGTAATTTATCATAATTAAGCCTGCGTTTCCTCATATCTAAAAAGGAAAGAATAATAACAAATAATGGTCAATAAATAAAATATATCTTTGTGATTTAGAAATCTCAACTCATGATTATTTTGTCAATTCTCTCATCAAAATCTGCACTACTATCCTACCATAGCCTACTGGAAGCTTTTACTTCCACTATGCCAAAAACAGCTTACTGTGGGGTAGAGATTTGTTTTAATGAATTGTGCCCTGAGTTTAGGAGGGCTTTGTCTAAAGGACTATAAGAGATTTGGGTGGTTTGTTTGGCTGTGTTTGAGTTAAGCTCTAACACAGTTATAGATCTGATTACCCCTGATAAGAAAATCTGATAAGTGAGCTCTTTATTCCAGAATCATTTTCAGAAATTCAGGTGATGCTTTCTCTTGATGGAAAAGGCTGGATATTAATATCAGGGCTCTGCTGGAATGTTTGTCAATGTGAATTCATGAATGTGATAAGTTGTGCTTGGGTGGCTTCTCTGCTGAACAAAGAAATTTTCTAGAGGAAGAGACAAAGACAAAATGGATTATTTACTCAAAGAAAATGGCTGAGATACAAGGGATTCTCACTTTGGGGAAAACAAGAAACAACGAAAAAGGATGAACCCTATGCCACTATCTCTCAGACTTTCTCATAAGGGTAGATATGTATAGGGGAAGGCAGATACTTTGATGAAATGTGTGTTTTCTTGCCAAAATATATTTGTAATATGCACCAGAGTCTACTTAGTCCATGTAATCTTAGAGAGTAGATCTTAGGATTCAGAGAAAAAAATTCCAAGTTTAAATTCTAGTATTGCTAATATTGTTACTGTAACTCATGTTGTTGTTGGTCTGTTGCTGCTGCTATTAATATGAAAATTGCTATTATTGCTATTGTTAATGCTGCTGCTACTGTTATTACTATTACCTGTATTTCTACTTCTACTATTTCTACTACCACTATTACTACCACTACTACTACTATTTATTGCTTTACTTGTTTATTTTGAGATTCTTTATCTGACTGGAAGTGCAGTGGCCATTCACTGGCCTGATCCCAATACTGATTGGAAAAGATGGTTTAACTGCTCCGTTTCCCATCTGGGCAAATTTGCCTCTTCTTAGTTGGTCTTGTGTCATCATATTAGTACTAGATGTATTGCAGTCACCCATTAAATTATAGTGAATCTGTAGCTCTCAACTCTCAAACAAAAATATACCATGATCCTCTGCCTCCCCCAACTATAGGGATTACAGGTATGCATCACCACATCTGGGTAAAGCACTTACATATATTGTCTTATTTGTTCTTCACAACAATCCTGTGAAATAGATGGCATAATTTTTTTTTCCAGAAGAAGAAACTAAGGTTAAATGACTTTCCATGGGCTACATTGTCAGAGTCTGAATTGGAATTCATACTCAGGCTTTTGGGTGTGCATTTCAAGGCTCTAGTGTCTATGCCACTTTTTTACCTTGTTACTTATTACCAATATAACAGAGGGCAATTCACTTCTACTCCCTGACCCTCAATTTTCTTATTTTAGGATGAGTTTAGACTAAATGATATTTAAGGTACCTTCCAGATTAAATCTATGAAAATGTGTTTCTTTGATCTCTAGGATTTCTGATTCCCAGGATTGCCTCAGGTGGAACTGCCACTGGTCTATTAACACAAGACTATCATCCCAGAATTCTTTAAGGTTCTCTGTACCAAGATCATGATTTGGTTACAACGTGTATCAGCAGAGTTCCTCCAGGACCTATGACTTCCTTAATCCTTTGAGGATAAGTCTGGATAAAGTAGTCCATTCTCTAGGTTTCAGGAAAGGAACCAGCCTTCCCATTCTTCTGCATTAGGGCTTCACGTAGCTCAGCTTGGGAGAGAGGCAGATATCTTTATTGGGACAGGAAAATGAACCACACTATCTGCTCCTCTCCAGACCTCCACTTGAATCCCAGGAACTTGACTAGCCTACTATCATCCCTCTTTTTCACATTTTCAACAGTCTTATGTCTGCCTCAAACACATGTCATTATAGATTTATTAATAGCAATCTTGTAAATTATATATTGAAGTAATACATTAATGTTTAAATATTTACAATATGCTGAGCACAATGCTAAGTATCAGAGATTAAAATACCAAAAGTCAAAAAAAAGGAAAGAATAAATTCAAATAAGGGAATAAAATCTAGGGGAGTAATTGTCTAGGAGAAACGTTTTGGTTTGGAAAGACACAGAGCTTGTGAGTGGGGTCTTAAGAGTCATGAATTGACAAATACTTTCCTTGAATGGTAATGCTATTTTTATTACTATTTCAATAGTAAGAGATGGATGGTCAGGGGAGGATAAATGAGTTGTGATAAGACAGGAAGATAACTAGATTATAATATATTAGGTCTGGGGCTAGCTGGACATGGCACATTTTTACCAATCAGTAGAGCACAGTCCCAGGGTGGGAGCTAAAATACTAAGTAATAGGAAGTGGAGAGTGTAATAGTGGCAGCACTATAATAAAATATGGCCCCAAATATTATCACAAATGAAGAAACTGAAGATCAAAGAAAATAGAAGATAGGTTTTAAATTAAGTTATTCTTGAACTCATGTACAATGCTCTTTCAGCTATATTCTGCTGAAAATACATTTTATGCTCTTTGACGTAAGAAATCTCTTCTAATTCTGAGAATGTCTGATTAATAACTTAGCATTTTCTATTGTTTTTCTATTGATTATATTCATTAATGATGATAAATATCACTCTGTGATGGGCACAGAGTTATAAATAACAATCCGCCAAATGAGAAATTCAATAGCATATTCAGAACTGGAGTTATTTTTTTCTTATTTGTTTAAACTCTCACCTTTCATCTTAGAATCAATACTGTGTATTGGTCCCAAGCAGAAGAGCAGTAAGGGCTAGGCAATGGAGATTAAGTGACTTGTCCAGGGTCACACTGCTAGTAAGTGTCTCAGGCCAGCTTTGAACCTGGGATCTCCCATCTCTAGGCCTGGCTCTCAATTCACTGAGTCACACAGCTGCCCCAGAACCTAAGTTCTTAAATGCAAATGGTTATTACTATACTATTTTTTCCCCATTTTATTTCACATCTCTAGACAGAAGTTTGCTTGAACTAGAGAATTAAGCAAAGAACTATTTAGTTCAACTCAATAAGCATTTAATAAGGGCTACTGTGGACAGAGTTAGCTAAAATAAATAATTACCAGCATATTCAAGGTTTGGCACCATACATCTAATGCTTTAAATCTTCTTGGATGTCATTGGCCTGTTACATTTTTCCCCAAATTGACTACACTGGAAGGATTGTTTTCAGTTCTGTTAAGGAAACTCTGGAGAGCAAAAATAGAAGGGCAGCCAAAATGACAAAGATCAAGGTCATGAATATCAAGTTCTATTAAAGCATGTGGCATGTTTAGCCTGACAAAGGGGAGAAAAAAGTCTTGAAAAATTAGCTCACAGAAGAGAAATTGGACTTGTTAGAATTTGTTGCAAGGAGCAAAAGTGGGAACAGTGAGTGGATATTGAAAAGAAACAAATTTAGATTTGACAAAACAAATCACCTGCAGATAATTGGAATTACCTAAACTAGAGAATGAGCTGCCTTAGGAAATAGTGGGTCCTCATTCACTTGGAAGAAGGAAAACAAAGACTGACTTAAAGTCAGGTAGGATTTTTGTTTCTTGATATATCCTTTCATCAAGATTCTAAAAACCATAATTCTTTTTAGTCTTGACCAAATATACACCTCCCCTAAAAAATTAACATGACAACTTTGAAAAATGTAAATGCTTGTCAAACCATCTATGCAATCTCCACTAGAAGCTACCCCCAAAGCACACTCACATTTCAGACTTCTAGGGAGTGGATGCTCTTATGTGGGGTTACTATCCTAGAGTTATAATTCAAAACAGTTGTCAGCTAGTTGATACAATTACTTCAAATCAAAAACAGTTACTAACATTACAAAAGAACAACTGTAAAATCCTCCTCTCCCCTCTGGTTTACTCTTAGAGCTCTTCTCTGTCAAATCCAACCAGAGACACTATGAGGAACATGCCAAATGCAGAGAGCACTGGCAAAGAGACACATGTGTATATAGGGGAAGCATGGCTCAAGATAACTCACATCTCTTGTGCATACGTTAGGTCCTTTTCTTTCTCATTCCATCTCGATGATGTGTCCCTTACTCAAATTAGCTCTTGGGCGAAGATTAATCAACTTGGTTCTTTAATTCTAGTTTTCTCCATAGACCCATCCTAAAGGGACACTATTTTTCAACTTTCAAAATCCCTCATCTCACATTGACTAAATGAGTCTTCTCTCTAATAGCAGCTACTGGATGGATAGCTATAATAATTATATGACAGATGACAAGGGTTTGAGGGAGGAAAAATAATTTCCTCCTCTCCCAATATCAATTGAAAGACTTTTTTTCCTATTTAAGATTTTTTTTACATGTAGCTCGAACTCTTCTTGGTTCCCATAGTTCATACTCCTTAAATCCATTTCCTATTTCAATGGTCACCAGAGCTGGTTTTTAAAGACCAATCTTTGGCCAGATAATGTCAGGCTGCCCTCCAATTCCATTAAGTCTGATCCAAGTAACTTACTCATTATAAAATGTTTATGTTCTTGTTTCTGTTTGTCCTTTACACTCAAAGAGGATCAATGACATTATGATGTTGAGATGAGAATACAATTTGTTCAACTGTAGTTTATTAGTCCAACACTAGCCTGGAAGTTCTATACTACAGGTCAGGCACAAAAGTTTGTTAAAATATTTGGAATGGAAATGTCTCTAGATGTTAGCATCTCACATTTTCTTTGTGCTATTCTGATTTTGGTTTGCTCATGGAGCAAAGTGATTTCTTTGATGCAGGCATGCCAAGATGGACAGTTCTGTGTCACTTCCTCCCATGTCTTTCAAATGATACTAAAGTTCTTCAGAGAGTCCTTTTTTCTCACCTCTGTGTGAGCATTTGCTTTGTTTGATTTCTATGTAAAATAGTCTTTTAGGTAAAGATGCATGTATTTGGCATTAGGGCTACCTGGACAGGTCATCAGAATTGTATTCTCTGTGTTAGAGTCTGGCTATTGGGGAGCTCAGTTCCAGAAAGAACCTGAGTGTCCTGTTATCTTGTCAAACAATATTCAGAACCTTCCTAAGATAATTCAAGTGGAAGTGGTTCAATTTTCTGGCATGGTATAAGTAGATGGTCCAGTTTTCACATGTGTATAATAATGAGGCTAGCACAATGGTTCTAGAGATCTTCTGTTTAGTGTGCAACCCAACACTTTTTCTTTCCCATAGTTTCTTTCTAAGCCTACAAAACACTGAGCTAATTCTGGTAAAATATCATAGTCAAGAGATGGACAACACTATATTTAACATTTATCACAATCCCCTAATTTTCCAGATTGGAAACAGAGGCAGAGAAAATATTCTCTAGGATCATAAAAGTACTAAAGTGTCTGAACTAGGATTTTATTCCAGGTCTTTCCATAATTTAAAACCTTTACCTCGTTGCCTACATTACTGATCTTCTGTGGTTTCATCAACTAGTTTGAGAAGAAATAAAATTATCTGAAGTATACTAATCATTTCTTCTGTCTACACTTTAAACAAGAATCATTTTAATGCTTCTCATATGCCAGAAACTGACTAAATTTTGGAGATATGAAGACAAAAGTGGAACACTCTGCCCTTGAGGAACTTGATTCTATCAGAGAAAAAAGATCTATATATCTCTATGGGTGTGCGGCCTAATTATCTCAGTTCAATTATCCCTGATGAATTTATTATGTGAGAAAAAATATCAATTCAGTCAGTCAAATATACTGTTTTTGTCAACAAGACACATGTATTTTAAATACCAGTATACCAAATTGTATTGTGCTTGATTTTATTTAATTTCACAGATATTGCATTTTTTCTTACAAATTGAATATTTGTAGCATCCCTGCATAGAGCAGGTGTATCAGTCCCATTTTCAGTAGTTCATACATGCTCACATCATGCCTCTGTTTCACATATTGGTAATTCTGGAAATGTTTCAAACCTTTTTACATTATTCTTATATCCATTATGGTGATCTGTGATCAATGATCTTTGATGTTATTATTGCAATTCTTGTGGGAAGCCAGGAATTTTGTTCATATATAAAGGTAAACCTAATCAATAAATGATGGGTATGTTCTGACTGCTCTACTGAACACCCATTCCCCATTTCTCTCCCTCTCCTTAGTCCTCCCTATTCCCTTAGACATAATAATATCAAAATTGAGTCAATTAATAACCCTACAATGGCCTCTAAATGTTCAAGTGAAAGGAAGACTCAATCGATGCAGCAAACTTCATTGGTGTGTCATTTTGAGAAATTGCCACAGCCAGCCTGACCTTCAGCAACTACTACCCTGATCATCCAGCAGCCTTCAACACTGAGGTAAGACCCTCTACCAGCAAAAAAAGATTAGAACTCATTGAATGTTCTGATGATGTTTAGCATTTTTTACCAATAAAATATTTTAAAAGTATATACTTAGTTTTTTTGGACGTATGTTTGCATGAAGAGTACACTAATTTATTGTGTAAACATAACTTTTATATGCACAGTGAAACAAAAATTCTGAATCACTTTGCTGCCATATTCACTTTATTGCGGTGGTGTGAATATTTCTGCGGTATGCTTGTAAGTATAACTGGAGGTGCATTCTGGGAGTTAAGGAATTTGGTCACAACCTTTGGGTTTGTACAAAAATTGGAATTGCAATTTGGGTATCTAGTATCAACCTGAAAAATACAGAATTACAGATGTACTTATAATAAGGGTCTTTAAAAGAGGTAGGAAGATTAATCTGGGAGGTAGCACAGAATCTTCAGTTCTGAGACTTCCTATGAATTACAGAATTCAATGTACTTATATAGATTTTGAGAGGTAGGCAGAGGGTGTAGGCTCTGCCATCTGCTTGGAAATGATGCTCTAGTCATGGTCAGCATGGTTGGGAGAGGTCTAGATTCAATAGCCAAAAGCTAGAGTACCTGGGAGCATCCTAGATATAAAAGGAGAAACTAAGACAAAGATATTACTTTTATTATATCTACTAATCCCATCTAAGGTGATCAAGAGGTGCTTGAGGATTTATTGTTTAGTCTGGAACAAGGAATAGTCATGTTGTTTCTTGAAGACAGATTATCTGGGACAACGATCAGTTTGGGGTTTCATAAAACAAGGTTGTCACTGGCATCAGAGGGAAGCTTCACAGCCATCCTGACAAAAATCACATAGGGAAGGAGGGAAGAGAACAGCATGGCCTTAAAATAAGGAAAATCTTGAAAACATGAAAGGATTAGAGGATTTATTTTTTTTTCTCCATCTGTGACAAAGTAGTGTTTTTCAGTTGGCAACAATTAATGGAAGTGGCAGTATCTAGAAGCAAAGACAGAATGGTTGCCATGAAGAAAATCACACTAAAAGCTTTATAAGAAGCTCTAGCATAGTTGAGGGAAAAATCTTGAGAACACCAGCAGAAAGGACTTCTAGGAGTGAGTTGTCCCTTTTGTGATATTTGCTCTAAGTTTGAGGTCATTTTCAGGAATATTTTTACTGTTTAGTATATATTTTTGACCATTTATAATATTAAAGTAAATATCTGTTTTCATAAATTAATCCTGGCCAACAAGTTAGTATTAACTCAAAATTGTACATTGGAGGAGTATAACAATTAGAAAGACTACTTCTCCATCCCTCAGATTGGAGGTAGAACCCTGTGAGCAAATATAGCAGTCATGCTCTGGAGCTTTTATACAAAATAAATATGAAGTAGCAGAAAGCAATGGTGGTGTCACTAGCCATTGGGGGGTAATAAAAGACCTCATGTAGGAAATGGCACTTTGAAGTGAACTGAACTTTGAAGGAAGTTAGAGATTCTGAGAGGAATCTGAGGGGAAAGAATATATAGGAATAGAAGTCAGTCCATTGATGTAAAGGTGAGAGATGAAATATTGTAAGAAACAATAAAAAGTGGGTTTGTCTGGATTGTAGAGTATGTGGAAAGATGTTATACAGAAGACTAGAAAAATAGATTGAAACAAACTCAAAAAGGACTGTCAAAACTAAATTGAAGAAGATATTTGACGCTGGAGGCAATAAGGAGGCTTTGGAGCTTTTGGAGGAGAGGGATGATGACATGTGATAGGTAAAGCAGTGATCAGGGAGAGGGGCTTGGAGTTAGGAAACCGAAATTTGAATAATGCACTTATTAATTATGTGACCCTGGGAAAGTCACTTAAACCTTCAATAATATCTGTTTATTTGTCTATAAAATTCAGATCCAAATAATACCTACCTCATCAGGTTGTTCTGAGGATCAAATGAGTTAAAATAAGCAAAACACTTTGCAGGACCTAAAGAGTTAAGAAAATGCAGGCTTTGTCATCATTATCAAAAATTTTTGTATCACTTGGGCAGTTGTGAAGGAGTTGAATTTTAGAAGGCAAATAGAAGGCAACTAATATTAAACATGAATTGTGTAATGCCATCATAAAAAAAAAACTTTACAAAAATAATGTTCATTCTTTTTTTTAATGTTTAAGGCATCAGAGACCATCATTTTACCCTTGAGTTCTCTAAAACTCTGAGTCTTCATGAAGGGAAATTCCTCTACATTCATGAATAGAGATAAGGATGAAATACAGAATCCTTTAGGCTTGGGCGTGATCTCAAGTTCATCCTAATTCCTCCACTGGACAGTGATCCCATCACTGTGAATATTCAGACTTCTCTTTTTTTGTATAGTCAGTGATGTCCAGTGAAACAGAGGTAATTGGAAATACCACTGATGCAATATATTGCCTTTCTGTTTCTTTTGTTTTCCCCCTTTTTAATGTTGTTATGTTATCTAGCAATGTAGGAATACAAAAAACAGAGAATAGCAATCTCTTTCCTTAAAAATTTTAAATCTAGATGCAGAAAAGATACTGACTCATAGATAATAACAACTAATAGAATAACAAAATATTTGAAATCAATGTACTCCAAGGTCCTTTCAAAATCTAAAAGTATGCTTTATGAATGGATAATCACAACATCATAGATTTAGAGATTGAAAAGACTTTGAGGGTCATCAAGTCCAACCCACAATTTGCAGATGAGTGAAATGAGGCCCAGAATAATGAAATATATTGCCCATTGTTAGATAGGAAGGAAGGAATTGAATAGGACTCTCTGAAACATTATGCATTACTATCTCTCAATGAAAGAATAAAATAAATAATGAAGGTTTTACAATATGCAAAAGTACTGTCCTGTCATGATGATAAAGGTAAAAATTGGCTGATCACTTGCCTTCAAGGATCTTACATTCTAAAATATAAAACTACTATAAAGAGGGTATGGTAGTCAGAGAAGGATATTCAAGTTTGAAAAATTAGAGTCATAAGGTGGCACAAACCTTCTGGTAGTAATGACAATGTTTCTTGTTTTTTTTTATTATTTTGTTTTCTTGTTGTCTGCTTGCTTTTATCCCTTTGCACACAGAATATCTTAACAGAATAGAGTCCCACATTGTATGGGATACATAACTCAACAACAATAAAATAAAAGTTTTAGAAATGATGAGAGAGATTCAGTGGATCTACAAGTACATTCAGAAACATAGAATGTACAGTCAAAGGGCATGATGTCAAAGGGAAGAAACTCTCCGCAAATCTAAATAACCGGTGTATGAATGTTGTCATAGTGTGAACTCACTAAGTAGCATCCAGTGTTCCACAAAGCGTTAAGGACATCCCTCAGCTGTCATCAGTAATAATGGTACTTTCTAATGGACCCACAAAGAAGAGTAATATTGTGAATGCTAGCATCTTCTTGTGGATAATTGGGAGGTTTGCTAACTTCCAGGACATTGCAAAGGATAGACTACATTAGGACATTGAATAAAATAACTCTGGCCATATCTTCTTATCTTTTGATTCATAAAGGAAAGTATGATATAACCAGAAGACACACAGAATGCTTGTCCAAGTGATTTTGATCACTTAGAGTAGGAAATTAAAGGACTTTAGAAACAGGTGGTGTTTTTATCATTTTCCCCCCACTGGAAGGTCATGATTTTGGAAGAAGCAAGGAGAATATGGAACATGAACAGATGGCTAAGTAGAGAGAGTAAAAGAGAATTTGGTTCTATGGAGCATGGCTTATGATCTCAGCAGTGGGCTCCCAAAGAATAATAGAGTCAATTTCAAGAGAACCATTACGATGGAAGTAGGGATTAGTTGCATTTGATGAAGGCTTTCAACAGATGTTCCCAAGAATAGGAAGGGAAGGAAAAAGGACAAGAATAACTGTTACCTGGGTATTTGAGGAACTCTAGGAATGACATAGAATAAAGACTAAGAGTAGATTGGGTTCCTAATTGTCAGGAGAAAATACTAGAAAGATGGATGACTGGGAGAAGTACTTATATACTTAGAAAGCTATATTTAAATGAGCAGTATATGAAAAATAAATAAAATAAACTCAAAATACAAAGGGAAAAAATACCTTATGAATAATATTGAGCCTGGGGAAAGGAATGTAAAGACAGAAATAAATCAATGAAAGGACATACCTTATTCTAAGGAATGAGATCAAAGAAAGTAATCACAGAAAATATAGCCAAGCTCAATGTCAATTTGGAAAGAAATATCCAATGAATCTTGTTTGTCCCAGTGCTTTATAGTATATTTATAAATGTCTTGACCAAATGTATAAAGAGAATCATTAGCTAATTTGCAAATGATTGATGGCAAGTGAAACACATTAGCTATTTTGGAAGAACAGTCATGTGGAAGAAAGAAAGATTTGTACTGTTTGGACCAAGAGGGCAGACCTAGAAATAATGAGTAGATTTATTAAGGAAGTAAATTCAGTCTCAATATCAAGGAAAATGTCCTAAAAATTAGAGGTTCCCAAAGAAGCTTCATCAGAAAATGATGTCTTCTTCTTCACTTAATGACAAATAAAGGTTTTGTGGCTACTTTGATTTTCAAGTGAGCACTTTTGGTCTATTCGGGGTCTAGCACAGTGGTTCCCAAAATTTTTGGCCTACCTCCCCCTTTCCAGAAAAAATATTACTTAGCACCCCCTGTCACATACTATAACCATGCCCTTACAGTTATTCACCACCCCCAAATGCACCTATGGCCATCTCTGCTCCCCTGGATCACTGCAGCACCCACCAGGGGGGGGTGGCACCCACTTTGGGAATCACTGGTCTAGCACAAATCCTTGATATAAAGTGACATTTGATTAAGCTCCTTCTATAAGCTAGGATCTGTGTTAAGCAAGAGGCATACAATTACAAACAAAAGTAAAATAATTCACTCCTTTTAAGGAGACAATATTAAAATAGAAAATATATATATATATAAATAACTAGGTATATACGAGTTATATAAAGAGTATATGGAAATAATATGAAGAAAGAAGGTATTAGTTTGTAGAGGAACTAGTAAAGGTTTCTTGAAGAGGCTAGATTTCATAAAATAAGCTAAGGAAACTAAGATACAAAAGTGAAAAAAATGGAAAAGGTACCAAAGGGGCAGTTTATGAAAATCTTAAATATCAAACAGAAAATGTTTCTTTTCATCCTGTATGTAAAAAGAAGCCACTGAAAATTTGTGAATTTGGAGATGTGTGAAAGAGTCAAACAACTCTGGAACATTCACTTTGGCTACTCTGTGAAGGACATATTAAAATGGGGAGAGACTAGAGACAAGGATGCAGTTAGACAGCCATTAATATAATTCAGGTGATGATTGGTGAAAGCCTGAAATAGATTTGTGATTGAGTGGATAAAACTTAAGTGTACAAGAGATATTGTTAAATAGAATTAATTTAGCAATGGCTTGCATATATAGAATGAGTGAGCATTATAAGAATGATATTAGAAAATAAGTATTATTTTATTATTTTAAAGATAAGAAATAAAGAAGCTGGCTTAATAAAGAATTGGAGTTTCAAAGAGAGCTGAGACAGTGTCAGTTTCAAGTCTGATTTTTTTTCCATGACAGTTACTCTCTCTGGGAACGGCAGTTGCTCTGGCAGCTGGCCCAGTCACACACAGAGACTCTCTCTCCTGTGTGATGTAGAAGGAAAGAAGGAAATGACCTGAAGGAGCTTAGTGTTTTCCTTTGTCCAACATGGGAAACACTAGTGATAATCTTTTGTTGTTTTTATAGATTGTTTTAACTCTGAGAAGACCAAAGAAAAACCTGGTCTTTGGTTTGGATTCTGAGTCTGCTAAGGCTCAGAGTCCTAACTTGATACTTGTTGAGACTCAACAAGTTAGCCTTTGTTATTTTTATAACATGGAGGCAAAGTTAAGAATTATAAGGATAATATTGTTAGTTTATTTAGAATAGTAAAAATTTGGGTTAGTCAGATCTGGAAGCATTAGTGTAGCTAATGAAAACAGGAGAAGCTCTTCCTTGCAGAACCAAGGAATTTTATTTGGGTGGAGTGAGAATCCCTTAGAGTTAGAAATTCTTTTTATCCTTATATACTCTCAATAGTTTATTTTTGTAATTTTTGTAATTGTAAAGATTATTTTTGTAATCAATTAATTTAGTATTTATTTTTACATACAGTCAAGAATGACACTGACATTGTGGGCTAATGTGACTATGATGGTGGTAGAACCCTCAATAATATTAGAGAAGTTCAGGAGAGAGAAAAACTTGCTGGAAGACAATGATTTCTAGTTTTGATGTATACAATTTGATATAACAAATGCTGGTTGATCAATTGATCAATTTTGAAATAGTAGTTAGTTTTACATTCTGAGTTTGACTAGAAGGCCATTGGCATTTAAAATTTTGTGATTCTGTGTTGTGATCCATTAGCACTCCTAAAAAAATATTTGTATGTGTAATCTACCTCCTGTACTTACCACATATGTAATAAACAGATCTCCCAGCTAATGACTACCTAAGAGAATTGGAAATGTTTCTGACTAACTTTCAGAAATTTATGTGAGTTGCCACAAAAAGTGATTAATACCTTACCTTCTCACCCCTCCCTCCCAATTGAGAACCATCTTATAGGGAATCAGTTCTCATTAGACGGTAACTTCAATGCTATAGATTCTTTGAGAAAACTAGTACATCAAACCCTCCTTTGTAACTCATAAAATGAACTATATAGTCTATTACTTGGAATCCCTTTCTTGGCTTCATATCTAACACTTTCCCCAATGGTTTTCCTTATAACCGATTGGCCTGAACCTGAAAATACATTTAAGACAATGTCTGCCCTCAGCGATCCTATGTTCTAATAGGGAAAAAAAAAACAATAAAAATTGAGGAGTGATGGGAAGAGTTTGGGACAGGGAAATCAGAGAATCACCATGATATTTATTAACATACTCTTCCCAGGACTGGTCATTTCAATTTGATTATAATTCTCAGAGCTAGAGTCATTGCTTTAAAGGCAGCCTACACACCAGTAGGCATGGGATAGAAATGGTCAGAAAGTGGAAATAGTAAGCCAGAGACTGGAAAAAATAAGGTAAATTATAACCAATCAGACACCATATTCAAAATAATGAGCCCTTCTGTTCCAGAGAAAAGCACATAAAGAACAAAGAATAGACTCATATCAAAGGCTAGTCACCACAGGGATAATTAAATTCTACCTTCTATTTAATACAATTTCATTCCATACCACCAGCAAGGGTTCCTATTCTATTTCTCATGAGGTCTCTGATGCCTCTACTGCTTCTCTGATCCCTAATACTACTCTAAACATAGAGACACCACTGAGCTGCCCTGAGTCTTCAAACAACTGTCTTAGGCCCAAAATATAAATGCCAGTACAGAGGCTATTGTTTTGATGGAGACAGCCAATCAGGATTCATGAAGCACTTACTATGTACCCATCACTGTGTTAAGAGATGGGAATACACATATAGACAAAAAGCAAGAGAATATCTGCACCAGTATGCAAGGGTGAAGTCCAGAGAATCATAGCCTGAAGGGGAAGGCAATGAAAGATGGCCATCATAGCTATCATATCAAAATGAAAGTTCAGAGAGGAATTCTCTAATGAGAGAAGGAGGCTGGTGTTCTTGAGGATCATTTCAAAGAAAAAAGGCCCTGACTACCAAAGGAAGTTCCAAAGTGAGAAATCAGCTGAAGCATACCATCTTATACAGTGCCTTGATTGATTGATAATGGAAATGTCTGAGGAGTCAGAATCAAAGCCAAGAAGTAAACAAAGATTAACACACATGGGCCTCTTTGCCTCATAGCTAGTCTTTTCACTACCTCCATAGCTTTTAGCTTCTTACTCTCATGGATTGCTGCTATAAAGCCCCTTCTTCCTCCTTCATTGCCTGATCTCATCAGGTATTTCTAAGTTGAAGACAAAAATATCTTGGGGAAAGATTATTCAGCTCCTTAAAGAACTCCTGAATAGTTTCAATGCAGAGGAAAGAAATTCTTCCTTATGCTCATGAAAAACACTATTAATGAAAAGCAATTCAGAGACTTGTGGTTCAAAGACATTGTCGTTTCCTAACAATAATGACTATAATAAATTAGGCAGTCCTTAGTATAAACAAACAAGTAATTACACTTGACAGTGGAAGTGTGAAATTTACTCTAATTAATAAATATGCTCGTATTTATTCCCTGTTTGCGGAGCTTTCCTCCAAATCCTCTTATTTATTAAGACTTAACTTTAACCACCTCATTGGAAAGACCCTGATGTTGGAAATGATTGAAGGCAAAAAAGAAGTAAAAGAAGGGGGGCATAACAGAAAGAGATGGATAGTGTCATGGAAACAATGAACATGAACTGTGATAGATGTTGAGAGATGTGAAGGATAGAAAGACCTAGTCTTTATTTCCCATGGAGTCATGAAAATTCATATGCCACCAAATGACTAAAAACAACCAAAAACATTAACAATTGTAAAAAAATATTTATTGAGAATCTTCTATGCAGGAAAACACTGCATTATGAGAAAACAACTACAACAATAACAACATATCAAGTGGAGAAGGAAAAGACTGACCTCCAGGAGCCAGAAATCTAGGGAGGAGAAACTAAAAAATGCAGAAATGACTCTAAATGAAAGTAAAATATTCTCATAGCCTAAGCAAGATACAGGACAGAAGTCATTATGGTAGAGAGTGCCTTGGACTCAGGAAGGAATGATTTGGTTCACATGCTGCCTCTGACAACAATCAGATGTGATTATGTCAGATATCCACACAGTGTCACAAGGCAACTTTAAATCCAAGAACAACAATAATCTCCATGAATGTGGAGTTCAGTTCAAGTAAACAATTACCCTCCAGTTCAAGTAAACAGGAAATATATTTTAAACCTAGGAACAAGTTAGAGGCAGTTTACAAAGAGCTTTATATAAAAGCTGAAGATTTTGTGTTTTATTTTAGAAACAAAAGGAAGACACCAAATCATGTGAATGGTGTAGACAGGTATGTTTTAGAAATCTTATTTTTATGACTGAAGGATTGGGTTAAAGACATCTCCCACTCAAGCTTAAGTGGTGTAAGAATTAAAATTTAGTTATTATAGCTATATATTAAAATATGTGGCCGCCAGGAATCAACAATTCAGGTTGATTCCGTAATTAAATCAGACCCAAGTCAGCATCAGGTTGAGGAGTTTATTTACAATCAGGAAGGTAAAGTAGGGATAAGGAGAAGAGGGAGGTTAGAAGTCTAAATAAATGAAGCTGTAAGCCACAAGGCCCAACAGCCAGATAGGCAGAGTTTAGAATTGGCCCAGCTAGGCCAAGGAAGCCAGCCTAACTTACCCACGTGACAATACAGAGTATAAGCTGTCTGTGGTCTCAGGAGATGCTTCTTCCTCCAGTTCCAGAGGACAACTGCCCCCACAGGAAGTTCACTCACTTACTTGAAGAGATCATGTCTTTCATCACTTCCTGTGGTCCACCTCTAATTCAAATGGACAAATGGCAGTTTCTACATTGATTTGGACTGCCCAAAGGGCAGTCCCTTATTCTTGATTTGTTACTTATTGTCACGTGTGGGTAACTCATCTCCCCTCCCCACTAAGGGAGGTGGGAGTGACATCATTAGCACGCCTGGGTTGAGTAGATTTTTGACTATTAATGGGATCTGGCTAATTCTATTTACACAGTGGGGTGTTTACATTTTTGGTGATTAAATCTAAAAAAGGGCAGTATAGAGTTAATCCCTTCTTCACACCACCCTTCTTCTTAGAACTGATACTTACCATTGATTAAAAGACAGAAGGTTAGGTTTTTAAATGAAATAAAACATAGTCTAATTAGCTGGTTATTTCAATAAGTCAGCTGAAAAAAATGAGGATTATAATTAGGGTTAGGGTTGAGTGACTGGAGAAATTGAGATGAATTTGCAAGACATTAATGTAGAATCAAGAAAACATGATTTTTTTTTTAAATTTTTTTTTTTTGTATTTTAAACCCTTAACTTCTGTGTATTGACTTATAGGTGGAAGAGTGGTAAGGGTAGGCAATGGGGGTCAAGTGACTTGCCCAGGGTCACACAGCTGGCAAGTGTCTGAGGCCGGATTTGAACCTAGGACCTCCCGTCTCTAGGCCTGGCTCTCAATCCACTGAGCTACCCAGCTGCCCCCTAAGAAAACATGATTTTTGACTAAATCTCTGGCAGAATGAATTGAGGTAATTGGAAGTTGTGATACTATGATTAGAAATAGGGAAGTTGAAAGGAAAAATTTTGAACTACTTCATTCTGAAAATATGTATGCCTGGCCAGAAAATGATCAGTTCTCCATTTTAAGTCATGGCACAAAAACCCAACTCTATTTTTCAAACATCTTCATAACCAGCTATTTACCTCTTGTTAATGTCATGTTTCATGGGTAACAAATTAATTTTTATGTCTATTAATGATTTGAACATTATACAAAATGAGTGGGGTAAATACTACTAGGCATATTGTTACATGTAATGTGATCTCCATTGGACTAATGAGGGAATTGAAGGCAAAATTAGTAAACTGGTTTGCTCCTGGTCATACAGCTAATAAATGGTCTTGGCATTATTTGAATCTAGCTGTTGTTGGTTTGTGTTTTGTTTTTTTCCTTGACACCAAGTATAGTACTCTCTCCAACTCATTCTATTTTAATTAATGACACCATCTGACTGTCATAGCTATTCTCCACTTCTATCCTTGATCCTATTTCCTTTCTTCTTCTCTAGGACTCCATTCCCCAAGTCACTCTCTTTCAGCCTCTAGATTGCTCTATCCTTTCCCTTGCCTATATACATGCTATAACTTGGAGAGTTCCTTGGTCACCTGGAATATGAGCTAATGTATTTAATTAGAGGAACCACACATTAGATAGGATAATACCAAATTGAAGCGCTTCTTAATAAGGATGATGAATAGACTAAAAACATTGTCATGTATTCTAGTTTCATGAGGATAATTCCAATGTTAAAATAGTTTCTCTTTTCCCTGCCCATGGCCCAATAACTAGTAGTTAATACCATCTAAATGACTAGTTTTAACACTCAAATGGAATGTCTATTCAGATGGTATAATCATTGTCAAGATGCAAAATATAATCAGGAATATGTCTTGAGTTAAACAATTTTGATTCAAGTATAAAAGCAGCATTGGATCTTAAAGTTTATTATATGTAATTAAAAAAAAGGTGAGAGAGCAGAGGGAAAGAAACAAATAGAGACAAAGACAAAGAGGAAGGAGTTGAAAATAGAGATGGGAGGAAATGGAGAATACTATAGAATGGGAGAGAGATTATGTTTGAGAGAGATAAATCGTGGAGGGTGGAGGAGCAAGAGAATTGGAGAGAAATAGAGACAGAGAAAGGGAAAGATAGAGAAAGATGGAAAGATAGAGAATATTTTCATTTGCTAAAAGTAGTCTAGCCAAAGAAAAAAGAGAAAACAACATGTCTTCTAAAAGGAATAAATGCTATGTTTGCAGTTAGAGGACATGGGATTAAATTTCATGTCAGCCATTTACTACCAGTCTAATCTAGCACTAATTACTTGAACTACCTATGTCTGAGTTTCCTTATCTGTAATAAAGAGGTTATATTAAATGACCTAAAGTCCTTTTTTTTATCCCTCTATAAAACTACAATTTTTTCCTAAAAAAAAATCATAACAAAACAAACTTTTCAACTACATCTTTCTCCTTGTGGATGCCTCTTATATTCAGTTAATGGATATACTATGAACTATTGTCTTTAGGTCATTAAAAGGCTTTACCATTGGCTCCACAAATGGCAGGTTTCTTCCCTATGATTCACACATTACCCAAAACCCATTAGCTTCCTGGAATTCTTAGGAGAATGTCTCAAATTTCTCAGTACTGACTTTTTTAAATCATAATTTTCACTAACAAAGCAGAAGGATTCATTCATTCACTTCGACTGAGCATCTTTTAACTTCAGTCATTTCAGAATACCAAAATAAGATGCAAAATTGCTGTTGTATTGTCAGGACAATTTTTCATAAGGAGTAACTTCAGGGGGAGAAAAAAATGACACTGTTTAAGTCAACAAATTAGTATAGGCCTATTTCTGAAAACCTCACACTGAAGTCAAGAGAACACTGGAGAAAGACCGAAATGCCCAACTTGAACAATCTTCCCCATGTCCCTCCCCTAAACTATATTTCATTACTAATTATGCACAGAGCCATAGCACCTCTGGAGTTGTTATGAATACATGTTTGACTTAAAAAGTCTGAAAAATAGAAGAAGGGTAAAAGATGTTGCCAGGGAGAAATGGAAATTCCCCACTTAACCATCCATTTAAAATTAGAGAGAAAATGTATCATAGGAAAGGGGGGTAAAATAAGTAGAATTACGGGACCCCCTTGTGACTAGAGTGTTATCTTACATTTCTTAAATACAAAGTTATAATTAATAAGAGGCTACTAGAGATTTGAGCTGGGTCCAAAAATTAGAGGGCACAAACATTTGACCCATGTACTTTATTCCCCATCATTCCCTTCTAACTGCCTTACCACTGAGACTAGAATTCAGCCTCTAAATGACTTAAGCCTTTCAGACATTGAACACCGCTATTGTCCCCAATTGTGTTGATTGAGTTATTATATCTAGGGAAATTTTCACAATGTTTTAATTTACAATCAAACTATCTTGCTGCCAGTTAGATAGACAGTGTCATCACTAGTCCATGAGCAATATGATAACTCCATCTCATATGGAAATTATAAGTGCTTCTTCAATCATTTTCACACATTGAATTACAAAGTTGATTGTGTGAATGTGTGTGCGTGTGTATATTCTCACTCCTTTAATTGTCTCTACTTGCCCTGGGAAGCCATTGGCCTAAGAATTAGAATTCTTCCTTTTGTATACGTTTGTACAGGAATCCAAAACAGCTCAACTTT
Source organism: Gracilinanus agilis (assembly GCF_016433145.1). Classification (NCBI taxonomy): domain Eukaryota; kingdom Metazoa; phylum Chordata; class Mammalia; order Didelphimorphia; family Didelphidae; genus Gracilinanus; species Gracilinanus agilis. The sequence goes on from NC_058131.1 coordinate 23,590,457, forward strand.
GGTTCAGTTACAAAACTGAATTGTTTTATGAATGTCTTATGAGACTACTATGTGTCAGAACTGTTCTAAATGTCGGAAACTTAGAAAAAACAAAATATTTCATTCTCAAGGAATTTGATTTGTAAAATATTTCAAATGATGAACTAGGGACTCACTTTTCAATACAATGTTTAGGGGATTGTGTGGATATAGCTATTGTAAACTGACCAGAAGAATATTTTATTAAGCTTCATTAGCATTTGCAGCAGTCCTAATTATCATCATCATCATCATCATCATTACAATCACCACCACCATACACACACACATGTGTACATGGTATACAGAGCTCTGGCATCATGAAATTCAATGGTTGAATTATCTCTGTAGAAATGAATAAATTCAAAGAATTCTGAATCAATCTCTCTCTGTGTCTCTGTCTCTCTCTTTCTCTTTTCCCTTCTCTCCTTCCACCTCTTTCTCTTTTCTCTGTATCTCTGTCCTTATTCTCCTCTTCTCTCAATAGGTACACTAATATGGGCAATATAGTTATAAACATAATAGGACAAAATATAGCTACAAGCATTTTATATTATCTATACAATAATAAATAACTGAAAAATACTAATAAAGAACAGGAAATGTATTTATATCTATAGGCTATGTAACACATTTTATATTATTTACAAAATATATGATGTCCTATATTATATGGATAATACTTTCCAATTGTTAGATTGGAATAGTTTGGATTTTCCTGATTTGAGTTGAGTTTAATTGAATTGAAATAAAATGACTTTATCCAAACCAAATTGAAAACAACTGGGTAACTAATGTTGGCAAATCAAAGTTTATCTTATGCCAGTGGCAGTTTTGTTTTAAGCACTAAGAACTTGTAAGGTGTTTCTTATTATTCCTTGTCGGCTGCTGCCTAATTCCCTCCTGTGTAGGTCTATCTCTTATGTCAGACTTAGTAAATTAAATGGGATACCTTGTCTTATCTTTTAGGATAAATTAATGTTGCCTCCCTCCAAAAATAGAATGACTCTAGCTAGTATTTATATAAAGACTACTATCTAATATACACTGTGCTAAGGACTTTACAAATACCTCATTTTTTCCCTCACAAAACTCTTTGAATTAGAGACTGCTATTATCTCCATTTTATAGATGAAGAAACTGAGGCAGACAGAATTTGAGTGATTTTCCCAAGGTCACATAGATAATCTGTGTTTGTAAGCAAAATTTAACTCATGTCTTCCCCTCCAGGCTTGCTATTCTTCATTTTATTGTAGACCTAGTAAGTCCTCCTCCACAATGTTGAAGGGAAAGGAAACTTAAATGGTATCTCTTGGATATTTATCCTACATGAGTTTTTCTTCAAGTTGCATTAACAGTATTTTATCATGTTAACCCATTTCTACCATATGTTTTCATATCTTGCCAACATTCACTTTCAACAAAATATCTGAACTGTCTAATCTGGAATATCATATTTTATATAGTAGAATTCCACCTTTACCCAAAAAGGGTTGGTAAGTCCTTGAAAAGCACTGCCTAGGATTATTTTTACATAATCCATTTTCCAGAAAACATGCTACAAATAAGTCATAACATTTTAGCTTACTGAAATCAGACAAGAAGGAAGCAATTATTGTAAGCACTTTCTTTTGTTTTTTGTTTGTTTGTTTGTTTGTTTGTTTTCAGGGAAATTCTTGTCATTCACTAGCCAACAGTCTTCTTTCCCAGACCTCATATGGCCTTTTGTATGTTTGGAATTGGGGTCATGCCATTTAAAAGTATGTTACAAATTTCCTATGGACACGTGGGGACTGTGAGACTACATTTCCCATGATTGCAATGGGTTTCTGGTTTCCAGTTTAAGGCGTGGGGATGTTGGCAGTTTAAATTCAGAGGATGGCCTAGAGAAGCTCTCTTGGGTTTCCTGGTTAGCTGGCTGGCATATGAGAGAAAGAGGATGGGCACCAGCGGTAAATTTAAAAGATAGTCAAGAGTGGTTATATATATATATATATATAACCAACAAAGCCATGGCTATTAAAATAAGCTTTTCTCTTATACCATCAGTCTTTATCATTTTTAATCATAACACTTTGTGACCCAAGGAGTTTAGAGATTTTTTTTTACCTTAATCCTGTAAATTTTCCTCATAGGGAAAAATTGTTCCAGTAATTTCAGAAGATTCCAATCAGACATAGAATACATCTTTTATCCATTCATTCAACAAATATTTATTAGACATCTGCTATGCATGAGGCCTAAAAAGTCATTATTTATTGTGATGAAATGATCTAATACCACCATAGAGACTTTGCAAATTCCCAAGAAAAGAAGATCCATATAAATCTGCAATGCAGGGTTACAAGATGAAAATGAGAACATCTTTGAGCCAAAAGGTGATGCAGGGACTGTTACATCTTTACCTCTGGATTCCCAGTACCCAGTAGATGTCTGGATACTGCAGGTTCCTAACAAATGTTTCTCAAATAGAAACACATTGAATCAAATTGGATTGAGTTACACTGATTAGTTGGAAGGGATACTCACAGAGATTCTATGAAGTATTGAGATAGTAAATATTCTCCTATAACAAAGGAATTTACTGTTTAATTTCCACCTCCTATATGCTCTAGATATTTAGGCATCTATGGAACAATAGAAATAAATTGATCTTAAGCCAATCAATGAGTTAGGTCTGAGGGGTTACCCTAGGGATATGAAGATGTGACTTCACTGGAAGGGGCAGATGAGAACAATTTTTTTCCAATAGGCATGAAGATGGTGGAAGTTATGGAGTACATAGAGGTTGGTTAGACATTAAAGAAGCTGAGGTCATCCACTGGATCCACAGCCATTTACAGTCATCTTGACTTTTGTCTTGATACTTTACTTTGATGACTATTGAAGAGAGAATGAGGTCAATGACTTTGTGCAACTCTGCCTCATTTAAATCCAATTTATTCATGAGCCTAAAGAAATTACCAATGATATCATTTTTATCTTCTTCAATTATGAAGAAAAACAACATACAAACCAAAAATCTTCTTCACATTTCAGTATCTCCATTGCTATCTCTTTTGGCCTATTTCTGGGATAAATAATGGTGGTGATGGCATACTATTCTGGAAATTCTGCCACACCTCACATTTAAGAGAACTCTGATTTTCAAGCACACTTACGATGATTTCAAAAATAATTTAAATTATTTAGTCCCAAGTCTAGATGTCAATCTATTGATAGCTGGCATTTATATAGGGAAGCATACTACAAACCTTGTTCCTCAACTGCTTCAACACAGAAATCTAAGTACTTTGTGATCTAGATTATTTGCAATAGGCAAGTTCTTTATCCCTCTGACACATAATTTCATCATCTATGAAAGGAAGAGAATAATGCCTATAATCACTATCTCAGTCAGTAGTCTGTCAACAAGCACTTATTAAATGCTTCCTTTGGGTCAAGCACTGTGCTATATGCTTTGGGTACAAAGAAAGACAACAGTCAGTCCCTGCTCTCAAGGAACTCAAAGTCTAATTAAAATGATAACATACAAATAACTATGTTCAAACTAAATTATATATAGGATAAATTGGAGATAATGAACTGAAGAAAGGTACTAGAATTCTTGGGAACTAAGAAAGTGTTCTTCTGGAAGGCATGATTTAACTGAGACTTGCATGAAGTCCAGGAAGCCAAGGAGTAGAGATGAAAAGATATAGAATTCTAGGTATGGGGGATAGGCAGAGAAAATGTCCAAAGCCAGAGGTCAAAATCTTTTGTTTGAGGAGCAGCAGAGAGGTCAGTATTTTTTCCTACTTCTCAGACTACATGACTTGCTGTGACGATCAGAGGAAACAATGTATGTAGGGCATTTCTGCAAACATACAATCCTTATGTAAATGCCAGCTATCTGTGTGCTTACATTTGGGTTTGGGACTAAATAATTTATATTATTTTTAGAAAGCAGTTGCACTTGAGTTTCCAAAACATAAGAAAAACTGAAGACAAGGAAAAATGAAAGAATTACTACCCATCCATTTTTATTGCCTACAATTTAGCCAAAGGGACTATTGCTAAAATATTGATCATTTCCCTATAGGATAAGATCTAACATTTGAGTTTCATCCTTAAGGCTAATGTAATTCTTGATTTCTTAGAAATGTATTAGCCTTGAAGGCTTAGGTAATATCTGTAACAGAAATGTTTCCAGATAAATCCCTCTGGTATTTAGGGAAGGGTGAAGGAGACTTCTCCTCATCCAGATATTGAGATGGGGAAAGGATGGAGTTACTTCTTTCCCATGGTTGTTAAAAGTTCATTTCTCTCTCTACCCTGTAATCTTCTGTGAGTCCACAATATTTGGGGAATGAATGGAGGTAAATAAAAGGAAGACAGAGGCAGAGATAGATGGGGGCAGAGAGAGACAGACAAGATAAAAAGACAAAGACAGAGAAAAGCAGTGAGACGAGACAGAGATAAACCAAAACAGAAACAAAAAAAGACAAGGATACAGAGACAGAGAGAAAGACAGTGACAGAGACTCACAGAAAAAGAAACAGATAGAAAAGGAGAGACACAGAAATGGAAGCAGATGGAGAGAGAAACACACAGAGGGAGAGGGTGACAGACAGAAGAAAGAGAAAAGAAGAAAAAGAAACAAAGAAACAAAGAAAGAGAGAGAGGAAGAAAGGAAGGAAGGAAATAACTGGTAGTGAGGATGGATAAGGAAAGATATCTGCAGAAGGTGGAATTAGAGCTGAGTCTTTAATAAAGTTAGGAACAAAAGAAAAGGAGCAAGGAAATAAAGGATTCTGGGAATAGGTAATATCAAGTGCAAAGGTATGGAATGAGGAGAAGGAGGGGCAATATCAAGGAAAATTATGTCATTGTCTCGGGATTGCTACTTATATCACAAGGAGAGGGAATGGGCTAAAAAATTAGAAAGGTAGGATTAAACAATTTGATACTGGAGATTATGTGGAGTTTGGTAAATAGGGAAGTGGCATAGTTTAATCTAAGTTTTATGAAGGTCATTTTGTAAACTAAGTGGAAGATAGATTGTAATTCAAGTAGAAGAAAAAATAAACCAAAAAATGAAATAATGATACCAACCAGCAGGCAACTGCATTGTTAAAAGATGGGTGATATGCCTTTACTAGGATAGTAGCCATGAGAGAGGGAGAAGAGGTAAATGAGGGATATTGTGATGAAAGGAGAACCAATATAACCTAAAAATGGATTGTATATTCAGAGCAAATGTGACAGGAATCAAAATGACACTAAGGGTTTGAACCCAGATGCCTGGGTGATTGTGCTACCAGTAAAAATGAAAGTGAAATTTAGAAGAGGGAAGAACCTACAAGGAAAGATAATGAGTTTAATTTGTGGGCACATTACATTTGAGAGACCCATTTTAGTCCAGTTTGAAATGTCCTAGAGGTAGTTGGTGACTTGAGACTAGAATTCAGTATAAGAATTAGGGCTAGATAAATAGATCTGAGAATTATCTGCATAGAGATAATGGCTAAAACTGTGGCATCAGATAAAATTATGAAGTAAAATTATACAGAAGGAGAAAACAATCTGAATTACAGCCTAATCATATACCTGCAATTAGTGGGTAGAGGACCTAATAAAAATAAGAATTAAAAAAGAAAAACCCAACAATTAAGCTTATCAGGAGAGAGAAGTGTCCTGAAAGAATAGAATGGATAGTTTCCAGTAGAAGAGAATTTTTCTATAATGTTGAGGGCTGAAGAAATATCAAGGATGGAGACTGAGAAAAGATCATTAAATTTGGCAATGAAAATATCTTTGTTGACTCTGAAAACAATGATTTGGGGTCAATTATGCAATGAATGTCAGATTGTAAAGGGTTTAGAATGAAGTCAGAGTAATGTAAGAAGAGGCACTGATTTTAAATTGTTGTCTCAAAAAGTTCAGCTGAAAACGTGAGGTAATATAAAGTAGAATAGCTTGTGTAGATGGCTCTATTAATTGGAGTGTTTTGCTTGTGTGTGTGTGTGTGTGTGTGTGTGTGTGTGTGTGTGTGTGTGTGTGTGTGTGTGTCTGTGTTTTGTTTTAGCAGAGAGTAGTCCTGGACATTGTTTAATGCTATGAAGAACTTGATAGTGAGAGTTGGGATGAGAGAAGGAATGATCTCTTGGAGAAAATGGGATGTAAATTGTAAAAGAAGATGGTTTATCTTAGCAATTTAAATGAACTTCTCTATGTGAAAAAGGAATGAGGGAGAAGTAAAGAGGAAAAAATGAATTATTTGAGAGTAAGAGGAAAAGAGAGAGTGTGTACTCAGAAAACGGCCTCATTATTTCTGTGAAGAATAAGACAAACTCCTCAGGACTAAAGTAATTGGAGGGAGTACCTTAAGAGGATTTGGGGGAGAAACAAAAGGTTTGGAATAGCACTTGGGTTGAGTGAATTGATTAGGGAGCTGTAGAAGGTTTGCTTTGCTTCAGTAAAGTGCCGGTTCAGTATAAGTAACAAATTTCTAGAGCACCCAGTGACCATGGTTTCATGTTTTTCTCTTGTTCTATTCATCAACTTATAAATAGTAGCAAATGGGGCAGTAATCCATGGTTAGAGATTGGCAAAATACGGTTGATGAGATCAAGGGATTCTCTTGGGAAAGAGGAAGTTCAAAGGAAGTATAGATTTGAGGAGAAAGGCAATTCATTCTGCTCCAGAGATTAGCTTGACATTTGATCTGTTTTGAATTCAAACTGCTTTTTAGACTATTTGATATAAAACTTGAAAGTTGATATTCTCAGTTTTTAATTAACAAATAAAGAATAATCTTTTTAAAAAACATTTGTATTTTTATTTATGTGTTCTCTCTCTTTAATCTTCTCAACTCATTGAAAAAACAGATATGATAACCATTATACCTAAGACATCATGGGGAATATATTTAAACATAGGCCATATTCTGGGGAGAGAAGCAAGAAAAATAAGAAAACTATATGCTTCCATCTTTAATCTGACTCAATGTGTTTTATCCCTGGAGGTGGATAGCATTTTTCATTATGAGATCTTTGGAGTTGTGATGTATCATTGTTTTCAGAGTTTATTATCTTTACAATATTGTTCATGACTATATTGTTCTCCTGATTCCACTCACTTCCCCTTGTATCAGTCGTTATCAAGAATGTGAGGTGATCTTCTGAATCTTTAAGGTCAAAGGAAGGAATGAAGGTGATTGTAGGTATTAGAAGGAGCAATGGAAGGGATGGCTAAGTTTAGGGAAGGAGTGGACAAGGTGGTATTTGGATGGTAAGGTACAGGTGAGGTATTCAGGAGAGGTAGCTAACACAGACTAAACACTCAGGCTAGAGACAGAGGACACTGGGGAAATAGGCTGAACCCTTCCAGGCAGGAAAGGTACTTCTGCAGACACAGGAATAAGGCCAGTCAGAAATGGTTTAAATCTGACTTGAGGGCTTTCTTGTCAGTTTCTCAAATCCTCAAATGAGGAGTCCCAAAGCTCCTCCCTGTCACTGAAATTGATGAGGATCCAAGAGGAAGTATCAGGCAACTACTTCCTCCTAAGATGGATGCCTCCAGTTCCTTCAAGAAATAAAAAGAATAATTCCTTCCCCTTCAACCCTTGCCTAATTCTTCAATGCAATAATTCACCAGAGGGTTTGATTAGGTAACAAGGGGATTTATTAATGTTCAGGGTTAGTCATAGGGAGAGAAGGGTTTGGGGTTTCTGACAGCTGCTAGGGAGAAACTCAAGATGGGGGAGGGTCACAGGAATGCGTTAGATTGAGAGAGAACCTGCTCTCTCAGTCAGGGAAGATTTGGCTGCTTTTAAAGTAGAGGGTATACTAAATCAATAAAGTAAGGGATGCTTTGATTCAAGGATGTCCTACTTGCCTATAGGGAAACTAACCCACAAAGTCTATTCCCTAAAAACCCAAAAGCCACCCTTCCTCCCAGAGCCCAAAGAAAATCAGGAAAGGTAACAGGGGAATGGTATGGAGAAGGTCAGGGAGAGGTCCAGAGAAATTAGCTAAGTTCAAATTGTCCAGAGACAAGGCACAGGCCAAAAGAAAAACCAAAAGCCAAAGGCAGAGCTCTAGTTGGTCCTTCTGCTCTCTTCAAGCCTCAGAACCAACTGACTGTTTGTCAGGATTCTAAGGTTTAACTGCCAGAAGTGTTCAGTTAACTTTTGCAAGGGCAAAAGCCTTTATTGCATCTTTGCATTACAGTCAATATAAATTTTTTTTAAACCATCCCATTCATCATTTTTACAGAACAATAGTATTCCATTACTTTATATATCATTAACTGTTCTGCTGTTTCCCAATAGATGGATGTGCCCTCAATTCTCTATTCTTTACCAATGCAAAATTATATAAATATCATGCATATTTCATAAATATCAAAATTATTTCTATATTTATAAATATATTAGAAATACTAGAAATAGTTTAATAATATTTTAAGAGATATTTTGTTTTCCCTATTACATGTATAACAATTTTCAACATATGCCTTCCATAATTATAATATCCAATTTTTCTTCCTCCTTTCCTTCACTCCCTCCTCCCAGATCTGGTAAGCAAATTGATCTGGGTTCTATATGTATTATCATGTAAAACATACTTCCATATTAGTCATTGTTGTAAGAAAATACTCATATAAAACCAAAACCCTCAAATAAAAACATAAATCGCCTAAAGCATAAAAATAGTCTGCTTTACACTGCATTCTCACTTCAACAATTCTTTATCTGAAGCTATATAGCGTTCTTTGTCATAAATCCCTCAGAATTGTTCTGGATCATTTTATTGTCAAAAGTAGCTGTCTTTCACATTTGTTTATTATACAGTATTACTATTATTGTGTACAATGTTCTCCTGGTCTGCTTATTTCAGTTGAGGGAGGGTGCTGGTCAGCCCTGAGTCCCATTGTGCATGTGTTCCAGGTCTTTCCTACTCAGCACTCACCTGTACAGACACTCTATTATCCACCTTCCCATGAGCCAGCTGTGCTATACACTAAGGGCACACCAACACGGTCCTACTCATTTCCTTTCATGGTGATTCAGAGGCCAGAAATACATATTTCCTTTCTCCAGTCCAATGTTATGCTCCTTGTGAGTTGGCTTATCTAAGTCTCTCTCATTTGACAGATTCCTACCTCAGTTTGGATTAGAAGTAGTTCTTCTACATGCCAGGAGTGCTTGAGGAAAATCTTCCAGGGACTCAGGATCCAAAGGCATCTGGTGTCCCCCCAGAGTGTGCATGTGTCCCCCTCATCTTAAGTAGTTTGTTGAAAGATAAAGTTTCAGACTTTGTTCTTAATTCAATCAAATGATAGGATTTGAATTGCAACCTCATTCAATCAGAGAATGAGCTACTCAATATGAAATTTTCCCTTTAAAATCCAAGGCTGATCTTAGTGTAACAAGGAGAAGAAAAGGGGTGCAAGCTAGCATTCAATTCTCGTGAATTTTACAGACAAGGAACTGTATTGCCTTCCTTTGGGTCCATGATAAGATGAAAGTAAGCTTGCTAATCATGGAAGTGGGGAAAGTGAGTCAGAAACAGGATATGCATAAAAAAAGCAAACAGTACTAGAAAATATGACCAGGCATACCATTTCATCAGGTGAGGAACCAGGTCTAGGTAAGTGCCAGAAAAACAAAAGTAAGTTTGTTAATTATAGGGAAAATATGTTCCAGGTAGAATAATTATATTTGTATTTATGTCCATATTTAGGTTTCAGGATTGTTGGGAATGGAATTGAGAGTGGGCTGTGGTGGATACTGAATAGAATTTCTATTTCAGTATCTAGGATTCAGAAAGTGACTGGAATGACAAGAGTTTGATAGAATGGGAATACTCTAAGCACTGAGGAAATGAATCCAGGGAGAGTGTTGGTATTTGGTGAGAAGTCCACTGACAGAGGGAAGTGATTGAATGATTTATAGTCCTTCTTTAAGGTACAACTTCTTAGAAGGTGGCAGTGCTGTATACTGTAATCCCGTGGGAGGCTTGCTTAAATGTAGAAGAAGAAGTGAACTTATGGCCCAGGAGAATCTATTTACAGTAGTCATGATATGAGAACAACCAGTGGGTTTGGTTCAGTAATGTCATCTGGAGCTCTACAAAAGTTTCCCTGGCACAGACAAAAGATGTATTACCTGGACCTGACCTGTTTCTGTGCTCTCTAAGAAAGCTATGGAACTGATGAGGGGTTAAGAAGGCACTCTCTGGGAATTAAGGACAAGGATTATGTTGCTCTCTCTCCTGGCCAACAGCATTTTGGGTATGCAATTGCTTCTGATGAGTGATTACCCTTCCACCTTACCCTTTACCCCACCACTCTATGTGATGCCATATATAAATTCTTAGAACTTTTTTAAGATTAAGATTTAATTCTATTAAATTCTATGATCCATCATTCTCTTGTCTTTAGTTCAATTGAAGCTGCTCTTGCATCTAAGCAAGATGATCTCTAATTGCAACTCTAGGTATGGATCAATCATGGAGATGGAAGAGAGGAAGTAGTGTTATCAAAGAGCTTTATCAGTATATTTGAGGCCCATATTCTTTACAAAGATATTGTATTGAGACAGATTTTAGCATTTTACTCGGAACAAATTATAAATGAGGCATAGGACTATTGAAAATCCTTTTCTTTAAGGTTGTCCCTGAAGCTTCATTTAGAGAAAATGAGAACTCTTTCTTTGCATAGAAATGACCATTCCATTAGGAGAAGAAGAGGAAAAAAATCAGTCAGAAAAGTGGTGAAATAGACTCTGTGTTCTGATATCAATTAGCAGAAAAGTTCAAGAGAGTCAAGAGACTCACTCACATAGCCCAATACACAAAATAATATATAAGGATGACTTATATTTACTTAACAAGTAGCTTGCTAAGAACCTCTTATTCATACTGTGTCACCTTGAGAGATAGGACCTAAATATGGGAAGTAAGAGTTATGATGAGACATTTTGAATATTTCTTACACAGAACTTTGCCTCCACTGGAGGGAAAGGAGAGATAGGATGAGAGAGCAGAGGAGAAAGAGAGCATGATATAAAAGGGACTATAAAATGAGGGGGTGCAGCAGAATAAAAAGGAAAAGGGTGAGGGAACAGAGAAAAAGTGATGGGAAAGGTGAAGAGAGGGAAAGAGAACACAGGAGGCAAGGGAGCAGATAAGTAGAGTAGAGGAAATAAGAAGAGGCAGAAAGGGAGATGGATAGAGTGAGAAAGGTAAAGTGGGAAAGATGCATTTTTATGGAGTCCAATGAGTTGGAAATAGCAATAAATTCAATGAGTTTCCTGTAAAGATAGTCAAACCCCATATCACTTGAGGTCTTTAAAGGTAGACTGGATGATCATTTGTTGGATATATTCAAAGTTTGAAGAATGAATGAATGATCAGATGGATGGATGAATAACTCAATAGAAAAACTTCTGATTGCCTAATAAGTGCCAGGCACAATAATAGGCATTAGGGATATAAATACAAAAATTAAAGACATAAGAATATACATATATTTTTAAACCCTTAATTTCTTTCTTAGTATCAGTTGAAAGACAGAAGGGAAGCAGTGGCTAGTCAATCATAGTTAAGTAACTTACACAGGGTCACACAGGTACGAAGTGTCCATGGCCAAATCCAAACTTAGGTCCTACCAATTTCTTGCCTACCACCCTATCCTCTGTTCTACCTTGCTCTAAGATTTCATTCTAATGATAGAAAAGGCATATGATGATGATAGTAAGGACTTGATTTGGAGTCATAAGGATGGTGTGAGGAGCCATTGGAAGGGAGATTCATGTGCCCCTTACTGAAGCAACAATAGTGTTGATCTATTATTCCTTGAGCAAATATTGAAAAGAATATGGCTCTGTCACCTCTTTAATCTAGGCCCTCTACAGTTCAGGCACTGACTATTACAGTGGTCTTGTAATTGGTCCCATTGCTTCATGTCTTTCCCCTTTGTAATCTACCCTTCACACAGAGGTCAAAGTATAGGTATAATAATGGCTACTGCTGTATGAACTAGAATAATTTTCTATTCCTCTTAAGATAAAATTTATTGTGTTTAGAGCTCTACCCAACCTAGCTTTCTATCCTACCTTGGAGACCTTCCTGAGAATATTGCACAAACAAAATGGTATTCTTGTTGATCCTTGGCACTATGTACTTTGTCTCCTATTTCTTCATATTTTTTTACTGGATGTCCCTCTCACCTGGAATATTCTTTCTCCCAGCCTTATCTTAGGATTGCTTTTTAACTTTTCTTTAAAACAGTAGTAGACTCCTCCAACTGTAAGTGTTCTTCCTCCCTAAACAACCTTGTGTTTGTTTTATATTTATTCTGTTTTTATATTTGTCAAACTAAGAAATGTTTCTTTCCATCACTAAATTAAAAACTCCTTGATAGAAAGAGCTCTTGCAATTTTTTCTTTGTATTCCTAGTGTCTATAGAAAATAGTGCATAACACATAATGAGAACATAATACATGCTTCTTTTTTGATTGGTTCTACATGCTTGTGGTGGGGGTTGTGTAGGTTTTTGGAGTGGGGGTATTTTGCAGATAGCAAGCTTCTTTGCAAATCAGCTTTTACAGCATAGGACTAGATGGAATACCAATGATGCTTTGAGGATTGCTAGATGTATCAAGTAAGATGAATTTGCACTCACTTACCTACCAATCAGTATAGATCAGCACCAGGGTAGAGTTAATACTGGAATTGTATAAGATCCTATCTAAAGTTTCTTGTAACTCTAACATCCCACAACATGATAGGGTGAGATTAGCCCCAAAAGATAGCAAGAATCTTTGTAAGTCATTACAGATCATTAGAGATTAGTGTTCCAAAGCCAAATTGCAATGATGGAATTGTCCTAAGCACCACAAAATTTCAAAATGTCATTTGAAAGAGAAGTTATTAACCTAGAGTCCAAGAAGATATATATATATATATAATATATAATATATAATATACATAATTGTATTTAAATATAATTGGTTTTCTTTGTACTTTATTTTATGTATTAAAAAGCATTATTTAAGAAGGGGTTCATTAGGCTTTATTATACTGTTAAGAGGGCCATAATACTCCCCTATTCTACAAAATTAACAGACATACACACATATATACATACATACATACATACATCAAAATGTTAAAATCTCTGCACAATAGGAATTTCTGAAAGAGGAAGAGAGCATATTACTTTTCCAGAGAATTCATGATTATGGGAAGTCTGATCCTTTCTAAAGTGTGTTTGTCACCATTCCACTTGGGATGGTGGCCTTTCTATCTTTAGCCACCAGCCTCTATTCATTGTCTTCTCTAGCACTCCAACCTCCGAAAGAAAGAAAGAAAGAAAGAAAGAAAGAAAGAAAGAAAGAAAGAAAGAAAGAAAGAAAGAAAGAAAGAAAGAAAGAAAGAAAAAAAGAATGAGAAACACTATCTTTGAAAACACATTCAGGTACCATCTCCTATATGAGACATTTCTTGAACCCACCATTCTGAAAGCTCTTTCCTTATTGAAATTACATTGTACTTGCCCACTATTTACCTATGTACTTTCATATCCTCATTGTTTTTGTTCAGTCATTGAATTGTGTATGACTCTTTGTGTCTGTGTAGACCATGGTACAATAATACTGCCCATGGCATTTTCATGAAAAAGATACTAAAGTGGTTTGCCATATTCTTCAATATATATTAAAATACAAAAAGGTCAAGTGATTTTCCCAAGATCACATAGCTAGGAAGTATCTGAGGCTAGCTTTGAACTTAAGTCTTTGTGATTACAGGCTCATTATTCTGCCTACTGAGCTACCTAGCTACCTTGAGTCACCTCACTGTCTTTTCCTGTCCTACCCTACATGGATCCTAAACTATAAGCTCTTCAAGGGTAGGAACTACTTTATTCCATGGGTTTGAGGGTTTGAAAAATTAGAAAGAATTCTGGTTCAATATGTCATTCTTCCCTAAGAGATTTACATATTAACCCAGATTAAATATTTAGGCTAGAAGAACAAAGCTCCAAGGGTAAAATTTTAAGCATCAATAAGCAAACAGAGAAAATGTTTATGGTGGAGACAGTCAGTGTTGACCTTTCTTTTCCTATGAATGGAATTCAGAGAAAGTTGCAAGGCCTTTGAATTCCTTGATGTTACTAGAATCATTGGCAAATGATTAAATTATTCTGTTTTCTTGACTCCAAAGTACAAATATGCTTTAAACAGATTGCCAGTTCCCTCTGGGGAAAGAAAAGGAAATGATAGGATTAAAATGAGAAGGGAGATAGTCCTGTATCCCCCTCCCCCCAAAAAAGAAAAGAAAAATTATATTATTCATGACCATTTATTCCAATGAATATTTATGGACCTGCACCAGAAGCTTAGAGCAAAGATTAGGGAATTTAGTGGAGTAAATAAAAAAAAAAAACATAACAGAAAGTTTCCATACATCTGGGATTGGCAAGTGCAAGAGAAAAGTGTCCTGGTTACAAAACAGAAAAATACAAACAATCTTTCCTACTTAACAGGATGGGTGATTTAGCCTTCTTCTTTGATGATAATGGAATACCAATCCCATACACAGTTTTGAGAAATCCCCAATACAAAAGATCAACTCAGTTGAATTAAATCAAATTATTCTCTTTCATAGCTACATAAAATCATAGAATTAGAAATTACCTAAGTGGCCAGTCACACAAAACCATAGCTAGCAATTATGATTTTTCAAACCTACCAAATAAACTTTTACCCAAGACTCCAAATCACTGACAATTAAATATTTATAGAGGCAATATTAAATGGTGGATATGTCTTACTGGTATACTTAGAAGTCAAGAAGACCTAGATTGAAGTCCAGTTTCAGATAATGACTAGGTATGTAACCATGGGAAAAATCACCTACTTTATCTCAGCCTCAGTAGCCTCTTCTATAAGATGAGCATAATAATAGCACCTTACTACTTAATGAATCAAATATGAAATGAATCTAATATTGTTATATAAATTATTGCTAGCTAGTGTTACCTTCAGAGGTTTCTTATGACACCTACAAGTAGCTTTATATTTTAGGAAATGTTCCCTGACATCTATTCTACATTTATCTCTTTAAATGTGTTCCCATTATTCTAAATTCTGCCCTTTGGGATTAAACAGAACCAGTTGAATCAATCTTCTACATAATGGTCATTGAAATCCTTGCAGTCAGCTATCAGAGCTGTTCCCCATCCTTTGGTCCTCAAATCTTCTTTTCTCCAAGCTCAACATTCCCAGTAACTTTAGTACTTAAGTCATATGGACTTAAGATTGATCATCATTCCGGCTGATCTTCATTTATTTGTTCCAGACTATTGAGGTTCATAATTTTTTACTTTCTCAGAAATAAACATAATACTAAAAGTGTGGCCTGACCAAGGAATAGTATTGTGGGATTATCACAAACTTAGATTGAAACACAAGAACTTTATTTGTTTATGTTTGAATTAGCTTTTCTTTTCTTCCCTCTGTCACTTGCTGGACTCCTAAATGAGATCTCTTTAATTTTGCAATTTATAGTAGCTAATAATGGTAAATATTTATTTAATGTCTATTATGTGCCAGATATGGCCCCATTTCTTCTTCAGAATAGCCATAGGAAGTAGGTATTATTTTTGTCCCCATTTAACATATAAGGAAACTGAGACAAACTGAGATTAAATAACTTGCTCAGGGACATACATGCCTTGGGACATGTAATTATTAAGTGAATTCAGATTACAACCCATATCTCTCTGACTTTAGGCCTGCCACTCTATCCACTACACCATCTATCTAGGCACATCTTCCCTCATCTTGGACTTGAGAACAATATTCTTTCAATGTACATAAGTAATTTCCCATTTTTCTATATTAAATTGATTTTATTTCATCTAAACAAATATAATAATACCAGTGTGATAAATATTTCATATAAAAATTTTCCTTGATGAACACGGGTTACAAATTCATGTATATTCCTAGGTTTGTTTTATTTATTCATTTTTTTTCTTTTCTACAATAGACCAAGGGTCTACTAGAATCTTCCCATAGACTCAAAACTGAAATATGGGCCCTTTCTTCTCAGAGAGTAGGATGTAAAAGATTAGGCCTCCCCTATTCCAATTTCTTCTCACAAGGAAAAGTATTATGGATTCAAAATAGGGGCAATTGGTGAAATAAGCTGATTAATTTGCTTCATCGTGAATATTTAATGCCTACTAAATGTAGAGCCCATAAGTAAGTGCTGAAGAATATATTTTAATTCAGTGTGATTTTTATTTTTATTACAGATCAGTCTATAACAGTGCTGGTGAATCTGTTGGGGACCACGTGTCATGCCCCACCTCACTCCACAGACTACATGCTGGTGCCTGCACCTCTGAGTGTCATGTCCCTCCTCCAACTATGTGCCCACCCCCCAGTGCCCCACCAACCCCTACATTCATAGGCAGGACCTAGGGGCAGAGCTGAGCTGCAGGCTGGTGGGGTGGCCTGCTCTGGCCATAGTCGGAACAAGCAGGGACTTGTTGCTGCTCTGGCCAGTGGTGGCAGAGGCAGGGTGCCATAGCTGTACTCATTGGATAGACAACAATCAACCCCTGGGGTCAATTAGGGTGGCTGTACTTAGCCCATGAGAATGGAGGAAGGTTAGAATGCTGTACCCCTACATTTGGGGGAGGTTCCAGGCTCCTATCCAGTCAAGCCATGAATCTGGTAATACCCACTATGTGTGCCATTTTTGGCATGGGTGCCATATGTATGCAATCACAAGTCTATAAGAACCAGAAATGTAGGAAATTTCTCACGTAACAAAGAGTTATTACTTTCCCACCTTCACACTGATACTTGAGTCAAAGAAGGGAATTAATTTCATCTTCCTTAATCTAAGCTCTATACCCTATCACCTATGCCTCCCATTGTCTCTAGTTTAAGGATCACAATACAAGTAATCTTTGATTTGGCAAGGATACAATTTTGTCACGTAATGAAGAGTGATGTAGAAAAGATGAAGAGCCAAAAGCAATCCACTGATACCCAGAGAGTATTAAAGATAAAAAAGAGGACAGACATGTCCTCCAGATTCAGGTAGAGTGTGTGAGGCATATATAAAATACTCTCATTTCCACCAAATTAAGCCAGTGACAACTGGGCATAGATAATAAAGGGAAGAATCACTTTTTCTTCTTCCATTTGACCCAGTTGGGTGATGAAACTGGACTTTAATGGCAAAGATAAACTTTTGCAACAAAACATATCACTGTTCCTGGCTTTTGATTACTTTACTTTTGCATTTCCCTCCCCACCCATTCCCACACTAGGCTGACCAAGCCAATGTAGTAGCTGAGTCTGGATATTGGAATGAGAAAAATCCAAACTCAACAAAAGAAAGTTTGCTTAGTCATAGTAGAGAACAGATACTAAGCCAGCTAATCAACCAACAAATATTTATTAAATGTATTTTATGTACTCTTAGGGGGAAACTCATATGGGTAATTTAAATATTACTGGATTTAGAGAAAGGGGAGAAGGAGGACTGACTAGACAGGGATAACAGACTAGACTAACAAGCTGGGAAAACACAAACCCCTCCAAAGAACAAGGAATGGGAGATTATAGATTGGCCGTTGATACCAACTGCCACCACAGATCCACCTAGCCTGGGAGTGAGTAGACTGGGACCAAAGAATTATAAAAAAACAAGTTTAATACAGACTATAGGATTAGAAATTATGGGAGGGGGCAGCTGGGTAGCTCAGTGGAGTGAGAGTCAGGCCTAGAGACAGAAGGTCCTAGGTTCAAACCCGGCCTCAGCCACTTCCCAGCTGTGTGACCCTGGGCAAGTCACTTGACCCCCATTGCCCACCCTTACCAATCTTCCACCTATGAGACAATATACCGAAGTACAAGGGTAAAAAAAAAAAAAAAAGAAATTATGGGAGAGGTCACACTTAACCTAAAACACTAAGGATCAAATTCAGGGTTAAAAGTTGAAGATCTCGGAAATCTCTACACTACTCCAAATAGGCAGCTGAGACACAAGGGACAAATGGGATCTCACAGATGTGATCTGATGGTCTTGATCTGATGTAGTCCAAATATACTCCAAGAGCACAGGATACAGCTGAATAACTCTTCAGAGGAAATCAGGGAGAATGGCTTTGCTTGTCCACCAAGCAACTCAGAAATCTCAACCTCTACTCATTGATCCTGCTAACTGTTAAGGCTTATGTGTTGCTTAGAGATACCCAAATCCACAGGTCTCTCAGGTCAGTGGCTTTCCCCAACTTCTTCAAAACCCTCTTTTCCACTTGGAATCTCAGCTCCTTCCTGTCATTCTAAGCTTCCAAAATGCTTCAAAACTATTTTATTCTTATAGTACCAGGCACGTTGTTGAGGTCAGGGGATAAACAGAAAGGCAAAATTTGACTTTGAATTCTAGAAGTGTACATTTATTGGAGAAGATAACATAAAAAACTAATTGCATAAAAGATTCAAGCAAAGTAAAAGATAATATAAGAAGAAAAGAAACTGGGATGAGGCATAGAAATGAAGAATTTTCTCTTTTTATATTAATCTTTGAGCTCATTGTATATGAGCTCATGAGTATTTTTATAAAGGAAGGAAAATGAATTTCAAGTCACTAATAGTAGCCATGATATCAAATCTTCTTACTATAATTTCTTGTTACTTATTTCCTATGAATACAAAGATATGTTCTGCATAAAAAAATTCTCTTGATGCCACAAGAATTCAGTTTTTGTTTGGATAATAACAATATACTATTACCTACAATGAGGATACACTAAAAGCTTTTCCAATAAGATCAGTGGTTAAGCAAGGATAACCATTATCATAACTACTATTGAATATTTTTACAAGAAATGGTAGTTATAGCAATAAGACAAGAAAAATAAATTGAAATGATTAGAATGAGCAAAGATAAAACAAAGCAATCACACTTTTCAGATGATATAATGGAATACTTAGAGAATCCTGGAGAATCAACAACAACAACAAAATAATAAGAAATAAAAATTTTAGCAAATTTTCAGGAAATAAAATGAACCCATATAAATCATCAGCACATTTATATATTAAAAACAAAGTCTAGTAGCAAGAAATAGAAAGAGAAAAATTACATTTAAAATAACTGCCAACAATATAAAATACCTGGGGTATTTACCTGCTAAGTCAAAACCAAGAAATGTATGAATACAATTAACAAAAGAAAAAATAAAAATAATTTTTTCACACAAATAAAATTGAATCAAAGCAATTGAAGAAACAAACAAACATTAATCGCTCATGAGCAGTACAAGACAATATAATAATAATGACATAATTGACCTATTCAGTCATACCAATCAAACTACCAAAAAGTATTTATTAAATCTGGAAAAAATAATAATGGAATTCATATGAAAGAACAAAATGTTAACAATGTAAAGGGTTATTGAAAAAATTCAAAGAAGATGGTGTGGCTATACCAGATCTCAAATTGCATTATAAAGTGGTAATCATCAAAGCAAGCTGGTGCTGGCTAAGAAATAGAATAATGGATCAGTGGAATAGATTAGGTATACAACAGGCAGTAGCAAATGAGTAGAATAACCTAGTGTTTGATAAATCCAAATATCCAAGATTATGGGAGAAGGTCTCATTATTTGATCAAAAATATTCTTGAGAAAACTAGAAAATGTCATGGAAATAACTTAGTATAGATTAACATCTCATGCCATATAACAGGATAACATCAAAATGGATGCATGCTTTAGAAATAAAAGGTGATGCCATAACCAGATTAAGGAAGAAGAAAATAATTAACTTGTCCAAACTATGGATTATGGAAGAATTTATGAGCAAACAAGACTTAAAGAATAAATTATGAGATGTAAAATGGATGATTTTGATCATATTAGATTAAAAAAATTACACAAACCAAACCAAAAAATAGAAGCATGAGATGAGGGTGGAGGGTTTACAGTAAATATCTGACAAAAATCTCATTTCTCAAATAGATACGTACATATATTCATATGTACATTTTCAAATATATACATAACTGGGTCAAATTTATAAGAGTATAAGTAATTCCTAAACTGATAGTCAAAGGATATGAATCGGTCATTCTCAGGAGAAGAAATTAAAGCTATTTTGGCTTATATGGAAAAAAAATGTTTTAAATACATTTTGATTAGAGAAATGCAAATTAAAACAACTCTGAGGTAATACCTAACACATACCTGTTTCGATACTATGATAGAAAAGCAAAATGATGAATATTAGAGGGGGTTTGGGAAAATTAGGACACTAATACACTATTTGTAGAGTTGTGAAATGATTCAGACCTTTTGAGAACAATTTAGAAGGACTACAAAATTGTATACCAACTTTTCCCAGGGCTTCCAGGTTAAGATGGAAGCAGAGTAAAAAGCAGCTGCTTAACCTCTCCTAATACACACATATGGGACTCCTTAAGGGGACATAAAAACAAATCCAGATAAATGAAGGGTCCCCACAACAGGGTGCAGCATTGAAGGTAAGTGGGATCATGGCATTTCCATGCTATAAGGGGGTGAAATAGCTCTCACTAAAATAAGCTGAGCAACCCCCTCCATCCCCCCACCTACAGGGCAAAAGCCAGCGCACAAGAGCTAGAGCAAGTTTGGAGCATCCATTAAGTCCTTGATGGCTACCTGGGACCACCAGGGCCTGTTCCTGAGAACAGCAAGACTTAAGACCCCAAGAGGCTAAAGAATGCGTGGACTTTGAACACAGACTCTGAACACAGGCAAGGTCACAGCTGCAGACACAGATCCTGAGCTCAGGCTCGGACCTTGGGTGGAGACTCAGTGAAGAGGGGTGCACAACTGTGGAAGCAGCACCCTGAGACTGTTAAAGGAGCTTCAAGCAGAAGAACAAGCAAGGGGACCACCAGGAGGCTTGACCCTGAAAACAATTAGATATGAGACCTCAGGAGCCCAAAGAGGGCAGATATACCCTGGGTGTGAGGATAAAGCTGAGAGGATGCTGGGCTAACAATGTCAAGCCAGAGACAAGAACTCCAGAAGAGAAAGATCAAGAAGAAATCTTTAAGACTCGACAACTTTTACACAGAAAAAATCCAGACAACAGAGCAAGCAGCAGAGGAGAACAAATAAGTAATCATATCCAATCCTTCCCCCACAAAATGAAAACTGGTCACAAGCTCTTGAAGAGTTTAAATATGATATTATGAGAAAGATGGAAAGGATCTGGCAAGAAAATAACAGTTTAAAAGGCAGAATTTCACAATTAGAAAGTGAGGCTCAGAAATCAAATGAATTGATAAGCAAATTGAAGACCAGAAATGACCAGCTGGAAGCCTTGAAGAACCAAACAGACCAGATTCAAAAGGAAAACCAAAAGATTATAAGCGAAAACCAGTCTCTAAAGGCTAGAATTGGGCAATTAGAAAAAGATGCCCCCAAATCAAAAGAATTAATAAGCGAATTAGAGACTAAAATAAAACAGCTGGAAAACAGGATAGACCAAATTGAAAAGGAAAATCAAAAGAATATAGCAGAAAACCAGTCTCTAAAAACAAGAATTGGGCAAGTAGAAGCCAATGATCTCTCAAGACAACAAGAATAAATAAAGCAAAGTCAAAAGACTGATAAAATAGAAGGAAACATGAAATATCTCAATGAGAAATTGACAGATCAAGAAAACAGGTCTAGAAGACATAATTTGAGAATCATTGGTCTTCCTGAAAAAGCAGAAGTTAATAGAAATTTGGACTCCATACTAAAGGAAATTATTCATCAAAATTGCCCTGAAGTTCTACAACAAGAAGGCAATATAGACATTGAAAGGATCCATAGATCACCCTCTACACTAAACCCCAGAAAGACAACGCCCAGGAATATAATAGCCAAATTCATGAGCTTCCAAGTAAAAGAAAAAAATATATATAAGAAGCCAGAAAGATGCAATTCAGATATCAAGGAGCACCAATCAGGATCACACAGGATCTGGCAGCCTCCATACTACAAGACCACAAAGCTTGGAATATGATACTCAGAAAGGCAAGAGAACTGAGTCTACAACCAAGGATCACCTACCCATCAAAACTGACTCTATACTTCCAGGGGAAAGTATGGGCATTCAACAAGATAGAAGATTTCCAAGTATTTGCACAGAAAAGACCAGGACTAAATGGAAAGTTCTATATCCAACCACAAAAACCAAGAGAAACATGAAAAGGTAAATAAGAAAGAGAGGGGAAGGAAAGAAAACTCTTATTTTTAAATTTGCCTCTTTAAGGGCCTCAATAAGATCTAATTATTTGTATTCCTATATGGAGAAATGTAATTCTCTGTAGTAAACTCTATTTGCTATTATGGTATCCACTATTATAGTAATTGAAAGAATTATTCACTGGGAGAAGTTGGAGTACTAACTGGTCTAAGATGATAAGGGTGTGGATGGGAAAGAGAGGGGTGAATAATAGAGAACACCAAGAGAAACTTGAATGAATAAGAAAAATAGGATATTATATTAGACACAAAGAGGGCATGGGAAGGGGAGGGGATGAATACTATTATAAGAAAGAGAGGAAGAGAGCATTAAGAGGTAATATTTAAACCTTAATCTCAGTGGAATTAACCCTGAGAGGGAAGAGTAGCTATACCCATTGAGATATAGAACTCTATCTAACTCTATTGAGAAAGTCAGAAGGGATAAACCAAGGGGAGCAGAGGAGTGGGGAGATCAAAAAAGGGAGGGGAGGAGAAGAGAGAGGCAATTCATTAGGCCTTAAAAATAAAAATAGGGGAATAACAAGGGAGAGGGTAGAAAGGGTAGTAAATCAAGGGAAGGGAAAAGGGTTACTGGTTTAAAACAAATCACTGATTTAAAAGGAACTAGCCTAAGAAGAAGGGGTAAAACTAAGAGAGAATACCAAAATATTGGGGTATACACAACTGATAATTATAACTCTGAATGTGAATGGGATGACTGATTATACTAAATCAAAAAGCTTTTCTACAAACAAAAACAATGCAACCAAAATCAGAAGGGAAACAACAAATTGGGAAAAAATCTTTATAACAAAAAACTCTGACAGGGGTCTAATTAATCAAATATACAAGGAGTCAAATCAATTGTATAAAAAATCAAGCCATTCCCCAATTGATAAATGGGCAAGGGACATGAATAGGCAATTTTAAGATAAAGAAATCAAAACTATCAATAAGCTCATGAGAAAGTGCTCTAAATCTCTAATAATTAGAGAAATGCAAATCAAAACAACGCTGAGGGATCACCTCAAACTTGGCAGATTAGCTAAAATGATAGTAGGGGAGAGTAATGAATGTTGGAAGGGATGTCACCAAATTGGGACATTAATGCTTTGCTGGTGGAGTTGTGAACTGATCCAACTATTCTGGATGGCAATTTGGAACTACGCTTAAAGGGCTATAAAAGATTGCTTACCCTTTGATCCAGCCATACCATTGTTGGGTCTGTACCCCAAAGAGATCATAGATAGACTTGTACAAAAATATTTATAGCTGTGCTTTTTGTGGTGGCAAAAAACTGGAAAATGAGGGTATGCCCTTCAATTGTGGAATGGCTGAACAAACTGTGGTATATGCTGGTGATGGAATATTATTTCACTAAAAGGAATAATAAACTGTAGGAATTCCATGTGAACTTGAAAGACCTTCAGGAATTGATGCAGAGTGAAAGGAGCAGAGCCAAAAGAACATTGTACACAGAGACCAATACACTGTGGTAAAATAGAATGTAATGGACTTCTGTATTAACAGCAATGCAATGATCCATAACAATTCTTAGGGACTTATGGAAAAGAACCCAGAGGAAAAACTACAGGAGAGGAAACAGAAGAAAAGCAACTGCTTGAACACATGGGTTGAGGTGGACATGATTGGGGATGTAGACTGGAAACTACCACATCAAAACAACTATCAACAGGGGGCAGCTGGGTAGCTCAGTGGATTGAGAGCCAGGCCTAGAGATGGGAGGTCCTGGGTTCAAATCTGGCCTCAGACACTTCCGAGCTGTGTGACCCTGGGTAAGTCATTTGACCCCCATTGCCTACCCTTACCTATCTTCCACCTATAAGTCAATACACAAAAGTTAAGGGTTTAAAAAAATTAAAAAAAAAAAAACAACTCTCAACAATTTGGAAATACGTCTTGATCAATGACACATGTTAAAACCAGGGGAAATACTTATCAGCTATGGGGGGGGGGAGGGGAGGAAATCATGGGGTGAAGGGGAAAGTAAGAACATGAATCATGTAACCATGATAACTTTTCTAAAAAATAAAAATTATTTAAAAAATCGTATACCATTTGATCCAGCAATACCACCACTAAGTCTGTATCCCATAGATATTAAAGAAAGTGGGAAAGGACATATTTTTACAAAAATACTAGAGCAATTTTTTGGTATGGTGACAAAGGATTACAAACTGAGGGGATGTCTATTAAATGGGGACCGACTGAAATAGTTGTGATATGTGACTGTTAATAGAATAATATTTTGCCATAAAAAATGAAAAACAGGATAATTTTGGAAAGGACCTGAAAAGACTTTCATGATGCAAAGTGAAAAGAGCAGATCCAGGAGAATATTGCACAAAGTAACCACAATATTATAGGATAAACTACTGTGAGTGATTTGGCTATTCTCAATATTACAATGATCCAAGACAAATCCAAAGAACTCTTGATAAAAAAAGCAATTCAACAACAGAGAAATAACTGATGGAGTCTAATGGTGGATCAGAATATACCATTTCCCACTTTTTTTCTTATTATTTGTTCTTTAATGTGTGATGTATCTTCTTTCACAACTTGGCAAATGTGGAATAACAAATGCATAAGCTATATCAAATTCCTTACTATCACATGGAGAGAGGCAGGCAAAAAGGGAAGGAAAGAAGTTGGATTGCAAAATGTCAGAAAATAAAGGTTAAACATTTTTTCTACATGTAATTTGGAAAAATGCAATAAGATATTTATGGAGAAAAAAAGGAAATTATTTCTTACATATCTTTTCCCATAGTCACTGTTTATTTAATAGTCACTCGATAATGGTAACATCTATATAGCACATAATCTATGCTGGGCACTGTATTAAGTGCCTTACTAATCCCTCATTTGATCCTGATCACACCCCTGTGGGGTATATACTATTATTACCCCTGTTATATATTTGAGCAAACTAGAGCCAACAGATGTTACTACCTTGTCCAATTCACACAACTAGTATGTATGAGGCAAGATTTGAACTCAGGCATGGAATTCAAGTGTCATTGTTGTTATATTGCTACTTCTTCTTGTAACTAAGATTTAATTATTTTGATCCCTCCCAATAGAGAAACTCTTAACAATCCTGTTCAGGTGGGTACAAGAAGCATAAATAGCTTCATTTTCTTGATGAGAATACTGAGATACAGTGAACAGAAATTAACTGCCTTTGCCCACTCAGATTTGAAGTGTTTAGAGGTAGGATTATAGCTCTGGACTCAGAGGTATAACTAGGGAAAGGTAGGACCTTTTTTCTGCTGGATAAACTTACTGAATCCTGAGACTAGTTTAAGAGCAGAGGAATGAGTTTAATACTTAGTTATTAAAACTAATTAGTTTAAAATGGCACTTCCAGATGTGTCCTGGCTAAGCTTCTCTCAATTTGGCCATATTGAATCCCAGTGCCTCTGTCTTTTCCAGTATAAGGCCTTCTCTACACACTCTAGTTCAAGGCACAGAAATTCCTGGTTATGATCCTCCCTAGTCTGCTTGACTTTATATCCTAAACTCAATTTCTTGCCCCAAGCTGCTTTTCTAAATAAACAGGGGTCATGTATTATAAAGGAGAACAGCTGTTGAAGTATATCTAGAAGCAGAGCAGCTGTCTACCCATGAATGTATCATTCTGCCAAGTTGCAGCATGCTGCTCACCCCACTTTGGACTTTGGCTAGGCATTCCTCTCCCAGCTTTCCTTCATGTTTCTTCTGGTACTTTATTTTGTTCCCACTGAGCATTTTATCTTTCCTGATATTTTTGGAATTCATTTCCCAGTTTTCTCTCCAACATCAGTACAGTATAAGAGAAAAGGTGGTGGATTTGGAGTCAAAAGATTTGAGTTCAAATCCTGATTCAATCCTAAGAAAACATCACCTCTCAGCTTTTCATTCAGAATTACTTTCAAGTTCTAAATCAAGGCATGTGTTTGTGTTTGTGTTTGTGTGTATGTGTGTGTGACTCATTCAATAGTCGAGTGAGTTCTATAGATCCATCCTCAGAATAGTATTTTCAAATGCTTACAATAAAATACATGAGACCACAACAATTTATTAAAATAATGATATGATTTCTCCCCCTTCCAAGTTTAAAGATTCCTTCTGATCTAATCATTCTTCCATGGATGATTTCATATTATTGACTCCTGATCTAAATTTGTGATCCTTTGACCTTTTTGCCCAACCATCTCCACCTATAGTCAATCCTTGAATTGACATTATAATCCCTTCCATAAATAATGTGTCTCTTGTTAGACTCAATCTGATATCCCTAGCAATCTTTTGATACTCTTTCTCCATACTTGAAATCGTTATCCTTTTTATAGATCCACATCAAGTCAAACTTCCTCCCTCCTTTAGTTCTTCAACATTTCCCAGGGATCACTCTCTGAACACCAATAACTTAAGGTAAGTGGTAGGTGTCAGTTATCGAGATACTTAATCCCCAAATGACTTCACATTCCTTAGATATTCACTTCTAGCCTAAGAATCTTTATCTTTCCAGTGAAGGATTCAGACTAAATGAGCTATGAAATGCTCTATTACTCAATGTAAAAAATATAAATATTGCCTCCAAAGATGCAGTTTACAACATATTTAGACTACCAATTTTGAGCCTCTCATTCATCCCTTTCCATAATTTCTGTATAGAAGGTCTATCCAAAGTTCTGGAAGCCTTCCTCATTTTCTCTTGACAATACGTAAAGAATAGGAAAGAAGATGGTCTGTCTACCATTTGTATTTCAATCAAGGAATGATATTTAGATTAAGAGCTTTATAAGTCATCTAGTCAAACCCCTTCATTCCCCAGATCAGGAAACTGTATCCCAGAGAGGTTAATTGACTTGCACAATCCACTCTGCTATTAAATGTCTGAGATTTTTCTTTTTCTGAGTACAGTTTTCTATTTACTTCAGAATGGTGCTTTTGTAAGAAATCATACTTTCCTTCAATGGCATCAGAATCTTGTTTTTCTTGATAATTTTATGGTTGTAAATTTGTCACACTCTACTCATACTCATGATACTCCTTTGCTTTATCTCCTGAGGGATATTCCTTCTCACCATCTATTGGGCAAATTCTGTCTCCCCAGAATTGTGAATTTCTGGAAATCACATTCTATTCCTCTTTTCTTATATCCCCTGTCAATGGCTATCCCAGTAGAAAGCATATAATGAGGGTTTATTAAGTCCATGTGCAAGGATTAAGTCTGTCCCATATCCTGGCACCAGATAAGACTCACACTCCTCTATTAAACCCTATCCTTTCCTGGTAACTTGTTCCTATTCAAGAAAACCAACCATTCATTTTTCATCTTCATTCACAGAGTGCCAATTAATGTTGACACATTTTTTTTTTCGTAATACATCTGGATGTGTTCCTGCGAGTAGGCAAAGAAGACAGTCATTCCAGGGAGTACTACCATTCTGTACCTGAGAAGGAAGCAAATCTCCTGCAAATCCATCATGTATGGAGTGGGGATCACAACATGTGTTGAGCAGCTGTGTCAACCTGCTCCTCTGATCTCTCTTTTCAACTAATTAATTAGAACTCTCCCTGACATATGTTCATATTGAAGACCACATGTTTCCTCTGCTAATATTCCTAGGGAAGCTTGTCACACAGTACTTGCTTGCATTTTCCCTAGGTTCTGGGGTAAGGAGAGAAAGACAGGTTTTTTTGAGCTTCCAGGTGTGTGTGAAAGGAAGCTAAAATTAGCCACTCAAATGTAAAAGATTATTAGGGAAAATCAGTAATTGCCAAAGTGAGATGAATTAAAGAGACTTAATTGTTTCCAAACAGCTGCATTTTCATACTCCCACAACTGAGATTGAAGATATTTCATTTGTACCTCAATAGGATAGGTCAATGTAGGGTTTTACACTTAGTAGGCAATTAATGAACATTGAACGAAATGAATGACATTGAGAAATATAGAATGAGTTCAGCATAATGGATAGAGAGCTCATCTTGGAGTCATGTTGAACAAGGTTCAAGTCCTGTTTCTGACATCTATGCCTGTTAAACATAGGGCAAGTCTTATAACAATAAAATGTCTCAGATAACAGTCCCGAAACTCTCTTTTTAAACTTCTTTTCAAGTTCTTCCAAGGGTTCTTTTTGGGCCCGACATCTTTTGACATTTTCCTTTGAGCTTCACAGGCTTTCTTTCTACCATTGTTGTTCTAACTTTATATTTTGGTCTTTCCTGTCACTAATAAAGCTTTCTAATATCAGTTTTTGTCTTTTGTGTTTTGATAATTGTTCTAGTTTTTTTTTGTTTGTACTTTTTATCTTATTTATCTGTTGACATTCTTCTAGGTTCCTGTGGTAGAAGGTACACTGCTCCATGCTTGTAGAGTACTCCTACTTTTTTCCCCTAGGGTAGGCCTGGCTGCCTCTGTTTCTCAAAGTAGGTTTGTTGAGTGCTAGGAAGGCTTGCAGCTGTTTTGTTGAGCTGGATTCAGCACCGCATGTTACCAGTTTTCCTGTTTTATCATGGCCTGGGCTGGTCTCCATTTTACCACTTCCTTGCCCCTACCAAGAGGTTTGGACTATGTAGATACCCTGTTCTGTATTCTGCTGCCTCAAGCACTCTCTTGCTCCACTGTTCCCCCTACCCCATTTAGAGTACCCGAGGCTAGGCTAGTCTAAAATTCTTCAGAGAAAGAGAAATATTTGTCTGATATCTTTCAGCAATAGAAATTCACTATTCCAATAAACACATAGGCCAGACAAAAGTTAGATATGAGGGAACATGGTGTTGATAGAGGGCTGTCCTTGAAAGTAGGACTATATATAGCAGGAAAGTTAATGTTTTGTGTTTGTGGAGTGATGTTTCTCATTTGTGAACTCTAAGTTAATGATATCACAGGTCCCAACAATCTCTCTCTCTCTCTCTCTCTCTCTCTCTCTCTCTCTCTCTCTCTCTCATCTACCTTGACAAGAAGTAATGAAAGAGTATGTGTTCCAAGAGCATAGTCCATGATCCTTAGGGCCTGAGTATGATAGCCAAAGTGACACAGACTGCTGTGAAGTGGCATGTATTCATGTTTCTAGGCAAGGTAAAGTTGGTAAGACAAATCAACAGGTATTCTGTAGATCCATATATTTGTGGATACATATAAATCACATATACATGGATTTATAGGAAAATATATGTAATATCTCTTCTTCATATCTTTAATACTATCCTAAGATAAAATCACATTCATAATGATAGCCTTGCTACTCTACAAAGTCCTCATACAGCAAAGAAAAAAAGCAAGTGAAGTTCCCTTGTAGCATAATATAGAAGGTAGAAGGCTTGACTTGGAGCAAGGAAAGAAATGGGAACACATTTTCTCCCCAAAACATACTAGCTCTGTGTTAATGGTTAAGTCTTTTGAGCCACAGTTTCTTCATTTGTAAAATGGCAAAATGATGATATTATAATTCAGGATTGTTGTGAGGATCATATAGGATATTACATTTGAAGTGCTTTGCAAACACCAAAGACCTATAAAAAACTCAACTGTATGAATATTCACTAAAAAAGAATTAAAGTGAACAGAAAATAGACCCAGAAAGTTTTATTTTTTTACTATGCTATTATTTTCCCATACTATCAGTCAATACAATTATTCAATATTTGTTTTCTAACATTTTGCAATCAATATTCTAACTCTCCAACCGACTCCTCCTACCTCCCCAAGGAAACAGATAACATGATATAGGTTATACACATATTACCATATAATATATATTTCCATGTTTGTCATATTGTGAAAGATGATATATATTGCTTTCCCTAAAGAAAAATTTCTGGAGGAAATAAAGCAAAAGATGTAATTTTTTAATTTGCATTTAGACTCTGTTCCTTCTATGTTAGTGGATATCCTTTTTTGTCATGTCTTTTGGATGCAGATATTTTTTTTGGTACAATTGAATGAATGATTGAGCCTGAATATGTTTGAAAATTGAAGTTAATGGTGTGGGATGGGGCAGATTTAGGCATTCTGTCAACCAAAGTTCTATTTGGGAAAACACATATATTATAAATTAGTATTTCAATATAGTTTTTGATTGGTCTTTAATTAACATTTAATCTGTACCCTGCAGATTTAACCAAGTACTTTATACAGAATAAACATTTTATTATTATTTTCATTGAATATGGGTTGGATATAGAGAGTTATGAAAGTTCCTTCCTCCTCTGAGATTTTCTGGATCTGAGTGTGTACTCTGTACTTTTTCTTGCTATAAACGTATTGCTCCATTTAGCTCATCAATATCATATGGGATCTTATCTGTAAAGGCCATCACATCCAACCTTATATATGTACTGATGAAGAAAGTTAGTCCCAGACTACATTGTAACTTACCAAATTCAAAAGGTAGCCCTTAAAAGATCTGAGATTTCAAGTCAAATACTCTAATTTAAAAGAAAATCTTGTTCTATTGTGATGATGGTGGTGGTGGTGAATTCTGTGGCTTTTATTAATAAGCTACAAGTTTCCACTGAACCTCTTTAAGTGCTTTTAAGGATATGGATTTTTCTATAACCATACAAGTGGTTATTCAAAAACAGTATATCTATTTGGGCAAAAATAAACTGAAAAGTTCATTTTAATTTAATAATCATTTATTAATGTCTTGCTCTGAATCACACACTTTGCTAGATGTTAGAAATCAAGACAGAAATTAAACATTCACTGGAGAGAGGAAATGAGGGAAGTGAATAAACATTTATATAGATCTATTATGGGCCAAGCACTGTGCTAAGAACTTTTCACAAATATGATATAATTTGATCATCATAATAGGCCTGTGAGGAAGGCACATAATTTCCCATTGAAATTTAAAGAAACTAATTCAAAAAGAAGTTAAATAACTTGCCTAAGATCACACAGATGGTATAGTCTTAATAATAATTTTGTAATTGATAATAATTTTAATTTCGATTTTCCTAATTGATGGACCATTGCTTTATATACTCTGCCATCGTCTTCCCTTAAGGAGCTGGACTTTGAGAAAATAATAATTGGAAAAGAGACAGCCAAAAAAATCCTTATATAACTTAAACTGCCATGTATCACTTTAAAAGACAACATGATTTATTAGAAAGAGATATGGATTCCAAGTAGGAATATCTCTGTTAAGGATTTAACTCAGATATTTATGCTCAGATATTTATGATCTGAGTGACCTAGGCCACAAACTCTCTGAATCTCAATCACCTCCTTCATAAAATGGGTTCTAGTATAACCAAAGGTGTTATTCAATGAGCAGTGATTTACAGTAAGACTGAGTGGGTTCAAATCTTCATTGTATGATTTATGACTTTATGTGACTGTAAGGGGGGGTAAAGGGTTTTGATTGGTGAAGATTAAAAGGTTTGGTCACCAGGGAATTGAATAATTATCAGTCCCCAATTAAAGAAAATCCTCAAGTCAAAATGACTTTTATGGAAGTTTATTTACAAATGTGGAGAGGAAGAGGAAATGAGGAAATGAGGGAGAGGATAAGGTAAAATAAAGAATCTAACACACTAGTTAATTTGCTCCAATCCCCTAGTTTGACCCAGACAGATGTAATTAACCCTCAGCTGAGGGAGGTTCAGCCTTGAGCCCAAAGCTTAAAAGTCAGAGGGCCAGAGAACTTGAGGGCCCTGGAGGTGAATGAAGCAAAAGCTTAAGTCACAGAGACTCCATTGAAAGGTAAGTTCCTTAAGATAAGTTCAAGAAGATTCAGTCTTTACCCTCACCACATAGATTTCCAAAGGAAATATTTAAGAACAGTCTCTTCAAGGTCTCAGGTCCCAGCCGGAGCTCCTCCATGTCCAAGCAATGAACAAAAAGAGGTCCTTCAGATCCAAGACATGAACCAGAAGAGCCCAGATGAACTCACTGAACTCTCTTTTAAAGGAGCTTCTTTATGTCACTTCCTGTATCTTCCTCTCAGTTTATGTGTCCAGTTATAACAGACACTTTTCTTAGGCCTGACCAGGAAGCAGTCAGTAAATTTTGATTTGTCACTCAATCTAGCACAGGTGGGTCACAGACCTCCTGAGTTGTGAATTAAGTGGAGATGTTTTCACCTTTGGTGATTAAATCTAAAGATGGGCTGTGTAGACTTAATCTAATTTTCATAATCCCCTTGTGATCATCTGGGAGACTCATCTCCCCAATTGATCATTTGATATAATCATCTCATTCCCCTAAAATTCTAACTACAATAGTTAGAGATAAGAGGTAAATAGAAGAGATGGGAAGAGAGAGAGCAAAACCAATGTTTTCCTTGGCGCATTGACAAAAAGCCAATTGGGGGCAATCCCCTTTGGCATAAGAGTTTACAATTCAAAATAATTGTGTTCAATCCCCTTAAGTTCAATCAGTTGCAACCCAAAGTTTATTCTGGATCACCTTGATTTAGTATAGGTTTCTGCAGGTACCTTTTCTGGATCATCTTAATTCAGTGTAGGTTTTTGCAGAAATCTTTCTCCAAATAGTCCATTTATTTGGATTCAAAGCAGGCTTCTTTTCCTGAAAAATTTCTTGAACAAAATTTTTAATCTTGGATTTTTCTAAAAATACAATTCCCCCTGAAGAGGGTGTTGACCAACACCCAGATCAGCTCAGAATACATCATTGAGTTATGAGATGTATGAGTCAATTATCAAAAGAAAAAAAAAACAGAAGCATAAAAAGAAAAACAAATAGAGGAAAAATTAAATTTTGGGAGAAAGAAAAAAATTAAAAATCAGGATCAAAATATAAAAATTTGATGTATATAAAATTTTCTGATTAAACAAGAATAAATTCATAACAAGTCCTTGTGTTAGGGTCCAATTAAAGTAATTTCTAACAGGCCCTTGTATTAGAGTCTAATTAAAATAAATTCTGTCTTATAAATCTGGACAAAATGCAGTAATATTGCACCTACCCATTAGCAACCAAGACTACAGCAAGTTGCCATATCATAAGAGAGAAAAGAGAAGACAAGATTTTTATATAAAAGGAAATTGTCATTCCCTGGTCCAATTTAACTTCATTCTCAAGGATAGGGAAGCCAGAACAGCCAATTATTAGGTACTTGATTGGCAGTGTGGTATGAAGTGTCCTACACCTTAGCATTTGTCAAACATAACTTTGAGTCTCACACTAGGTTCAAGTCCTTCAGTATTGGCATAAAAGATCAACAATCCTTCTTGGATTGGTATGGTCTTTTTTGACCTTGTCTTCCATGTCTGAGAATGAGGAGACAGTCATGACACCTGCTACAGGAAGGTCAGAGGAAGGTGATCTGAAGTTAACAAAAATAAGGCCCCACAACAATTTCCTTATTCAGTTCTTTGGGGTCATACCACTTGTATATGGAGCTAGTCAACAAAGTAAAGTCATCTCCCCATATTTTCCTCTTGAGCCTAATACCTGCTTTCCCCAAACTGAACACTTCTGTGGGGGTTTACAGATTACTGGCTTGTTTTCTCTGATTTGGGGAATAGTGTGCATGAGACAGTGTGGCTAATTGCAAAAAATAATCTCTTCAAGAAACCTTCATTAGAAAAACTAACAGCTTCCCCAATACCAATAAAAGGGGATCAAGTTTAACAGGATCAAATAGGAGAAAATCCATCATTTAGGATTTGGATGGCACAAGGCAGCTCCCACCACTTGGGCCACTTTTTTAACAAAGTGACTTGGACAAGTCACTTATTTCCATAAGGCATTGTCAACTTATTTGTAAAAGGGGACTACAGAAAAAGGTGATCTCAAAGATGCTTGTAGGATTTAGAAATCCTGTGTAAATTCAAAATGTATATGGTGATGTGAAATAATTATTTCATGATTCAGTTCCCCTTCCCATTCATCACTGTTGTTTCTTAAAATGTCATGGAAGAAGATTGACCTTTAGCAGGAGATGGACAAAATAGGTGATGGTCACATTTAAATTTTATTATTTTGGTTTATGTTTCCTAGAGCTCAGATATAAGGAGCAGTTAGTTGTTGGCCTGGTGTAAAAAAGACATGAATTTAAATTTGATCTCAGATAATTACTAGCTGTGTAACCCTTGGAGAGTCATTTAACCCTGTTTGTCTTGGTTTCCTCATGTGTAAAATGAACTGGAGAAGGAAATGGCAAACCACTCCAGGATCTTTGCCAAAAAAAAATTAAAATGGGATCATTTAAAGTTATACATGACTGAAAAATGATTAAATAACAATGGAAAACTCAAATAGAAGAAAGAGGTAGAATCAGGAAGAAGAGGAGGAGGAAGAAGAATGAGCAAAGAAAGAATATTAGATGACTCAAAGGCTTATAAAGTAGAAGCAACTTAGGTAAATTCACTAAGCTAGTAAATTAAACAACTAATATTTAAGATTTGGGGATCAGAAATGCAGGTTTAAGTCATCTTTAGTCATTTCCTAGTGTTTGGAACCTGAACAAGTCACTTAAATGCATATTTAATTAATTAAATTTCATTAATTATATATCTATTCATTTAATTATGTATTTATAAGTGAATATTTATACATATGTTTATATTTACATATGCATAAATATATAAAATTTGTATTTATAAAATTAATTAAATGTGAAAAGTCATATTACCTTCAGTGGGAAATAAGATGAATAATACTACTTATTTCAGACTATTTTTATAAGAATCTTATAAGATAACATGTAATGCAATTTGCAGACCATATCTATATAAATATCAATTTTTACTTATTTACACATTCATTTTTTTTAATTTTTTTTATTTTAAACCCTTAACTTTTGTGTTTTGACTTATAGGTGGAAGATTGGTAAGGGTAGGCAATGGGGGTCAAGTGACTTGCCCAGGGTCACACAGCTGGGAAGTGTCTGAGGCCGGATTTGAACCTAGGACCTCCTGTCTCTATGCCTGGCTCTCAATCCACTGAGCTACCCAGCTGCCCCACATTCACTTATTTTTAAAAGCCAAAGGGATGGTCACAAAATAATTAAGGCTTTATTTTTAAGCAGCCAGATCCCCTTACAATAACAAATATTCATTGAATCAAACACACTTTTAAAAATAATATGATTTAAATAACAATAAATTCTCAGAATTCCTCATTTGACATGTTCATCTATTACTGAAATGTTGGACAGCTCCCCAGTCTAGGAACTCTCTGCTTTTCCTTATATCTATCATATTAAATATATTGTGGCACAGTATTTACCTCAGTGAGAACCTCCAGAATCTGTGTGTGACCTCCTTTCCTTTAATGATTTTAAATAAATCAAAGATTTTGAAAATCTTTGAACAAAAGTAAAATTCATAAAGTACTCATTCTTTATTTAAAATGTATCCACATATAATGAGGGGGAAAGGGGAAAAGAATAATAAAAAGAAAATAAAGTGCCTATTCATCCAATGTCTTAGTGTATGGTGTGAGTTTTCGAAACCTCTTTAAACTTGCAACAAAATTGGTGGAAGTTGTGCAATGGAGTAGGCAGCTTTCTGCACAAATGGACAATATTCAAAGTGTGACACTTATTTGCAATAGATATTCATTTGAATGAAACAAGTTCTGAGAGTCCATATGGATAGAGTGAACTTCAAACTTAAGAACATCTGGGTTTCAGCTCTGTGTCTATCATATACTTTCTGAACTGCTATATGCAAGTTATTCAGCCTCTTAGTACTCAGATAAATATAGACTCTGAGCTTCATGTAATCTGATCTGCATCATTAGAGTAAATTTCAACACTAGAAGGGATCTTTGGTCACTGTGACTTAAAATTTTTACCAATTATTTAGATAAAGGAAATGATAACAGCATAACAAAACTGAGGAAAAATAGAATGTTAAAAGGAATATATAACATACTGGATGAGACACTCTTAAACCTTTGTAATTATTTCAGACTAAGAAACCAACTGACTATAATCAGTATTCCATTACTAATAAATGTAAAGTCTCAACTTTTTGACTCAAAATATCAATGTCTTAAGCACAGTATGGTGAAGGCCTGCTTAGATAATATTCCTCTGAAATTAGAAAAAAAGGGATTTTAGGGCAGTATAATTTCAAATGTATTTCTCATTTACTATTGAAAAGAATGGCCAAGAAATATTGAATTTCAATGAGATACAAAATATCCAGCAATAAAGTCATGATACATATTGTATTAGGTGTCTATATGATCATGGTTCAAGAACATCTTATGCTTCTGGTAAAAACAGTTTAAGAAGGACATTAATTCATAGGATGAAGTTCAAATGATAGAAACTAGGGTGTAGAATACTCAAATTCATACCATTTAAATATTACTTTCTTTCCTTGGTGTGGGAGCAGGGACAGTGTATGCCAAGATTTCATGGCAAAAGAAAGAATTTTGAATTTGAATAGCAGTAAATTGTTCTATTTAACTGAAATATAAAGTATATGGAAAGGTATTACGTAAATAAGTTTGAAATACATATTGGATGTAGTTACATGACAATATAAGGAACATTCAGGGTCTATTCTGACCATTAATTAATGCTACTCTTCCAATAATAGAGGGGGAACATTAGGTAGGGAGAGTCTGATTTCTAGGATTAGTTGAAGGAAGTGAAATTCAGTTATTTCCAGTTGTAGACCCACAATTCCTTTCTACCCACAATCCTTTCCAAGGACTTATCTCAAAATTTCCTTCCTTCAACTAACCCTAGAAATCAGACTATGCCTAACTTATTCCTACACATTTAAGGCAATGATAATTATTTGTGAGGCAGTAGTAGGGTGTATCAAGCGGAAATCTTGCCTGAAAAACAAGTCCTACATCTGTTGCAAGTAACATAACCTTGCAGTGATTTTAACATTTCTCCAAAATTCTAAATGGAGAAAATATTTATATGCATAGATATAAGGACTATCTTTATCTAGGAGTTACCTATATGGAAGATATTAAGGGTCTTGTCCCTATCCTTATCAGCCATTCAAATGTTAGTGAAAATGAGTACTTTGGAACTCTATTTTATTCCTGGTAATAAAGGAAGGCCAGAAGTCATTAAGTGCAGAGCCATAAAGATTGATGGGGAAAAGGTTGGAGACAGGATGAGTCTCATGACACTGAAGGGGAATGCTGACTTCTCTGAAAGGCCTTCTGACTTGAAAGGCAACCCATTATATTCAAAGAATGCCACTTCAGATCCACTGAAGGATTGCCTACAATTGAATAATAAATGTCAAGAAGATGACAGATCTTGAACAACTCTGACTCCAAACTGTTTCCAATCCCATTTCTCTGAAATGATTCCTTGCCAAGCTCACCAGAATGTAACAGGTGGCTACTTTTAAGTACAGATGCTAAATGTCATACCTGCAGATGGTTCATCAGTGGAACATGCAAAAAACATCTTAATTATATATTATGAAGTCTTTTCATAAAAAATTAAAAGATAGGCATTCATTATGCCTGTTTGAGTTATATCTTGGAGTGCAGCTGCTGTTATGAGTGAAGCTGTGTCTTTAATCAAAACAAGCATCAGTGGATCAATTTAATGATAAGAAAGTTCTAACTTCAGGTTAGAAAGTTTCTGGCAAGGCAAACTTCCCTCCTGTTCCCTAGTTCATCTGTCAAAGTAATGTGCACTCCTCCCCTGGAATTCCCTCTCTGTGCATCTAGTAGCTGAGTGAAAGAAATCTGCTCACTATACAGAAATAGATTTAACATAAAAATTCAGAGATGCATATTACCCTTTAACATACAATATAGCCCCTACCTACATACTGCTCAGGCCAAATGAGATTATATGTGTAAAGCATTTAGCACAGTGCCTGACACATAGTGTAGTTACATCATATTCCTCCTGACATTCTTCTTTCCAGTTAACTAGTGTTTCAGTTAAACTGATAAGGGCTTCCCCTGTTTCAAATATTCCATTTCCAAGTGACTCCTTAAATCTGATTTAAAAAATCTTAGTGATCTTTTTTTCTTCTTTTTGAGATCCTGAGACATGACTGGTAAAAATAGGTGGTGCAGTGGAAAGGGTGCCATAATTGCAATCAGAAAGACTCATCTCTGAGCGTTCAAGACCAGCATCTGACACTTACTAGATGTATGACTTTGGACAAGTCACTTAACTCTCCTTCAATTCCTTCACTTGTTAAATGAACTGGAGAAGGAAATTGCAAACCTTTCTAGTATCTTTGCCAAGAAAACCTCAAATTGGGGTCATAAAGAAGTGGAAACCACAGAGAAATGAATGAATAAAAGGTATAACTATTCAAATAGTTTGTTTTTGCAAGCTACATAGGAGAGTAGGTTTCAATATTTTATAGATATATTTCATCATGATTTGAAATCGCTAAATCTAAGAGCCCAAAAGGACCTCAGCATTTTAGTCTAATTTTATCTACATAAGAAAACCCTTTATTATAGCTCTATATTTGATCATTCAATTCTTGCTTGAAAGATTTAAAATGGCATCATCAAGTATTATCTCCAGTCTTTTTTTTCAGCACTTGGTTCTGAGGTACTCTTTAGGCTTGAACCCCAAATAAATATCATTCTTGTAGGTTAAAATATTTCAGGAGAAGTAGACAGAGAGGCAGCATTACATAACATGTGGACGGCTACCCTCATTTTTAAAAATACATGGTTTGGGCAGCTGGGTAGCTCAGTGGAGTGAGAGTCAGGCCTAGAGACAGGAGGTCCTAGGTTCAAACCCGGCCTCAGCCACTTCCTAGCTGTGTGACCCTGGGCAAGTCACTTGACCGCCATTGCCCACCCTTACCAATCTTCCACCTATGAGACAATACACCGAAGTACAAGGGTTAAAAAAAAATAGATGGTTTTAAGTTCTGTTTATGATATGTACTGGCTATGTGAGCCTGGACAAGTCATTTACACTATGGCAAAGAAATCATTCTTCTGACTACAAATGAATCCAGCTATCAATCAGCGTATAAAATGACATTTTATACACCACATTCTTTTATTATTGAAATCACTTGTGACAAAATTCAAAATAGAGATAATGATGAGGAAACGACAACAATATAAATAAAATATAATATCTGCACTTTTGAAGAGGACGTGTGAAAGCAGAAGATAACATTGTGCATGCTTCTGCAAAAATATAAGTGAAAAGAGCAATAATGGAAAGTTCAGTGCTATAAACTACATACCTGTCACTGAATAGAATTATGTTTCTAGTTATTCTTCCTAAAGTTTACTACATTTCCTGCTTTTTTTCTTTTCATAAGTGATCTGCAAACTTGTTATATACTTTTCTTCCTCATCCTTTTAGAATCCATACTTGGCTTCAACATCAGTTCACGTATTACCTTCTACATGACATCTATCTTGATGTCCACAAATTGTAGTGAGAATACTCCCTAGAGAGTACTTTTCAACATATGCAATGATTTTACGGATGATTCTATTTTGTACAACTATTATCATGTGTTTATGTGTCTCTGCAAAAACTAAGCTGACTGAGATCATCTGATATTAACCATATTAGCCCAGCTTGACCTAGCTTGCCCCAATGTACTTAGAATACTTTCTGTTAAAATTGGATTTCATGGCATTTACATTTGTTTCAACATTTTTTCTTGTGCTTTTAATCCTTGAATTTTTAAAAGAATTCCCACAAAGTACAAAAATTTTACCTTTTAAGAAACACATTTTTAGTGAGGACCATGGAAAGTTTATGAAATCATTTAAGTGATTTTGAAAGATGTTAATGATCTATTAATTGTCCATTGTAGAGGTCTCTTCTAAGATTTCATCCTTGTTGATTTCTAGAAGATTTTGATATTTTACTAACTGAAACCCCTTTCTTTCAAGGTTTTCATGAAAGTGCCCTCATCTGATCATTTTATTATTGACTAACTACTCCTTCTTTGCTAATATTTATCTTACCTGCTAAAATGAATATCTTTCAGGGTTCTGTCTCTGGACCATCCATCTTTTCTTTTTCCTCTATACTCTTTCAGTTTAGGTTAAATCAGTACACATGATTTCAATTATCATAACTATATGGAATGTATTATACTTTTGCTGAAATAAAAAAGGCAGGAGTTGGCAATCCTGATCTCAGATAAAACAAAAGCAAAAGCTGTCCTAATTAAAAGAGATATTAAAGGAAACCATATTTTGCCAAAAGATACTGTTGACAATGAAGTAATAGCCAACATTTTACAACACAGTTTTAGATAGACAGACAGATAGATAGATTGATTGACAGATAGAAAGATAGACGATAGATAGATAGATAGATAGATAGATAGATAGATAATTTCTCAAATATTTAGGGCACTGACTCAAACTGATAAAACAAAATAAGAGCCATTCCTCTATGGTCAGGGCATATGCACATGTAGTTTTTAGAAGAAATCCAGGCTGTTCTATGCTCATAGGGAAAAATTGTTCTAAATAACTCTTGATTAGAAAAAATGCAAATTACATCAATTCTGAAATACTATCTCACCATAAGAATAGAGAAATTCTGGGAAGGAAGTAGAAAAAATAGGTACACTATTTGCACTGATGATAAAGTTGTGAACTGCTCTGACCACTTTAGAGAACAATTTAAACCTATTGCTAAAGGGCTATCAAAATGGTATTTGACACAAATACCTCTGGAATTTTATCTTCTCAGGGGATGTGGGGAGGAGGTGAAGAAGAGAAAAATGCCCTTGTGTCCAGATGGGTAAACATAAAATACATTAAAAAAGATAAAACAATGTTAGGGGGAATAATAACTTTCATGAAGATACTTGGAGGCAAGAATGGTTTCTCCCTTCTTCTAATCTCTTATTTCTCTATTTCTCCTTAGAGGCACTGAATAAAGGTATGTTGTAATATGTGGAACTGAAATGAATTGAATTGCTTCAAAAATCTGCAGGGAGAGTCCAGATTCAGAAATTCTTTTTGAAGAGATTGTGACTGATTTCATGTGCCCAGTTAAGAGAAAGGAAGCAAAGCTGCAAACAGTCATAGGCAGAAGAATGAGTGAGAGGAAAGACTTGTGACTATCTGGTCAAGATTTTCTATGTGTTTGCTGATTGAATCTGGTGATTTAGTCAAAGGAATAGATGGGAAAACTGATGTTAGCA
Source organism: Gracilinanus agilis (assembly GCF_016433145.1). NCBI lineage: Eukaryota > Metazoa > Chordata > Mammalia > Didelphimorphia > Didelphidae > Gracilinanus > Gracilinanus agilis. The sequence goes on from NC_058131.1 coordinate 23,631,872, forward strand.
GGGAGTAAACAGGCCAGCTCAAACATTGCACTTCTCCAAACTCATACTAAGCCAGGAGTTTAGAATCTCAGAAAGAAGATAATTGAAAGAGGAAAACCTTGATCTTAAAGAGACACCAGAGGCCTATACATCATTACAGGGGCTAAGAACATCATTAATATTATATTTTATCCTCCAAATCCATGAGCCATGGAGGGTGCCAGACTTCCTGCTACCTGTTATATGATACCACCTCAGCACATATAACAGATGGGCTCCCTCCAGAAAATATGAAGGAGCAACCTCTCTCCAAGGTAATTAGAAAGTGAGGAGGTGGAAGGCTGAGGCTGAGTCTGGAGCCCAGGTCTCCAAGCACCAGGCAGATTATTTCCCTTTTTTCCCCAAGGCAGATGCTAGTTTTCTATATGAAAAGCTCACTCCCACAACTTTGCAGACACACATACCACTGAGTAGGAATTCAAAGGTGTGTGGGGAGTCTTCTGGCTCATAACACTGATGATGGAGAGGCTTGCAAAGCGTTCTCAAGTGCTGGCCTAGTTTAGTCCATATTTAGATGATATAACTACACACACACACACACACACACACACACACACACACACACACACACACACCTATCTCTTCACATTGCCCACAGGTTCACACTCTTAGCACCTCCAATTCTTCCAGCTGATTCATTTAATTTCTCAAAAGGCAGGAGATTCTGACATCACTGCTAAAGAAATAGTCTTTGGTCATTCAATTATTATAGGAAAATGACGAAGAAGAAAAATGTAGGTGGCAGTGATGAAGAGAAAGGAGAGAAGCATTAAATCCATTGAGGATGTTTTACGTAAGAAAACTTTATTTTCTTTAAGAAAATAACTCCTCCAATTTTCTGTGTTTTCTTCAGTATGGACATAGTGTCTGCCCAACCACTCTACCTTTATTCTATATAAAAAGTTTATTCCAATCACAAAACCATGATGACTGAATCCATCATGAAGTGTGCTACATATTATATACCAAGTCCTCACTGAAGCAAAGTAATCTTTTTATAACCTCCTAATCAATTTGCTATCCCTCTAATTATTGAGGCTTTTTCCAAACTTTTCATCCAGGTTATACATTTTAATCCTCTTCTCGCCCCCATTATGCACATATGTATAAACAAATGCACACGCGTGCACACACACACACAAACACGCACACACACACGCACACACACACCTGGGCTAAGATAATTCATCTCTCACCCCCAGGAATTTTCAGTACAAACTTGTGATATTCTCCCTCTTCATCTCAACTCCTTGTTTCTTTCAAGTCTCAGTGAAAATCTCACCTAGTTCAAGGATTCTGTCTCTATTTGCCTTAACTAATAATACTTTCTCTCTGTTAGTTCTCACCAATTTATCCTGTACACGTTTTCATTGTCTATAGTTTTTTTTTTTTTTCATGGTGCCTCTCCATGTCAGCTCCTTCAAAGCAGAGCTTGGGTCTTTGACTTTCTTTATATCTCTAATTCTTAGAACAGTGCCTAAAATATAATAGTTAATGAGAATTTGTTGACTGACGGGAAACAAGTTATTCTCCTGGAATAACTGAATAGCCCTATGTTTTCATGGGAGTGATAAATTTAATTCCATCTAGAGAGCTGACATAAAACACTACTTATGTTTATATCATAATCCTATGCTAAGCATATTCCTATTTTTTAAACCCTTGTCTTCCATCTTAGAATCAATACTGTGTATAGGTTCTAAGGCAGAAGAGTGGTAAGGGCTAGGCAATGGGTGTTGAGTGACTTGCCTAGGGTCAAACAGCTAGGAAGTCTCTGAGGCCAGATTTGAACCCAGGACCCCCCATCTATAATGGGGAAATAGGCTTTAAGAGTAGGAAAAGGAAATTAAGCCAGGCAGGCTGGCAAGAGCTAAAAATTCCAACCTGGAACACAGCACTGAACTGAACGCAGAGGACTCTCTCTAAGGGCAGTTGGGGTTTGAAGGAATTGGAGAAGTCATAGCCACTGACCAGAGAGTCTGTGGATTTGGGTATCTCTGTGCTTTGAGTATTATCTGCAAGAGCAACTTTTCAACTAGCAAGATCTAGAAGAGCAGTTTGAGAATAGCTGTCTTGTTTGGTGGACAAGCAAGATCAGTCTCCCTGACTTCGCTGAGGATTTATTTCGCTGGTACCTGTACTCTTGGACTAGCTGATACATTTGAGCGAGAACATCTGCATGAGATCCCATTATCCCCTTGTGTCCTGGCTGCCTGCCATAATGTTAGTGTAGGGATTACCCAGACCTCTAAACCTGAATTTATTCCATAGGTGTTATGTATAGTCTGTCTATAGTTATTCAGGATAGTGTGACCTCTCCCCAGATCTTTATCCTTAAATTAGCTATTAAGCTGTGTTTTTTTATAACTTCCTCTTGTTTCATTCCACAACACAATGGGCTCACTGTCATTTAATAGGAAATCCCTGGCTAAGTTGGTCTGAAGTGATAGTTGCTTCCCAACTGTTCTCATCCATTCCCAAGTCCTGTATTTATGAATTTGTTGAGATTTCTCGTGTGTTATTGTGTGTCAAGAAATCACCCTTCATTCCTCCTTCATCCCTTTTCCCCACTAGAAACCCCTGTGTGTTTATTTACCTACTTCATATCTCTGGGTCTGACTTTCAGTTCACTGAGTCACTTAGCTGCCCCAAACATATTCCTCTTTAAATAATATGGCCTTAGTAAATGATTTGCCATTGGTTCATATATGCATTCGTTCATTCTGCTTGGGACCGCCAGACAATAAAAAAGACACTTAAAATATTTCATGAACTTTGATAAGTATTCAAGATACTTGGAAAGGTAAAAAAAATTGTGTAATGCTGGACGAGGCACATAAGAAATCTAATTCTCAAATTCTTCCTATGGGAAATGGAAGAAAAACATTAATATCACTATTACTGTGAGTGTCAAATGAGATAGTGTTTTTAAATTGCTTATTACATTTTCTTGTATGTAGTAGATTCTTAATTTTTCCCTCATTCCATTTCTTTTATTGACTCCATGAGAAAGACCATTTTCATTTTCAAAGGTCCTCCTCTCAGGTTCTGTATCATGGAATCTTTAGCTATATTTAATGCTAAGTTCTGTGGCTGCTTTCTACATGACTCATTTCCTAATTCTCCCTATCCCCACTTGTAATAACTTATTTCCCATAATGTGCTATTACCTTTTAATGTATTCTGTATTTATATGTTTTCCTGTTGTCTTCTTCCCCATGTTCACATTAAAATGTAACTTTCTTAAGGTGAGAAAAAGACTGCTTCTTTTTGATTGATGTATGTTTAGCAATGAGCATAATGAGTACCACTATATATGAACTCAATAAGTCTTCGGTCAAACAAATTAATTTGAAATGTCTAAAAGGAGAAATGTAGCAATGAATAGAGTACTAAACTTGAATTCATGAAGAACTACTTTGAATCTTCCCTCTAAAACTACTTTACTTAGCCTTTGTGATATTAATTTTTTCTCATCTGCAAAATCAAGATAATAATATTTTTAGTACTTATTTCAAAGAGTTGATATGAGGCTGAAATGAGATGATGTAAGTACAGCATATTTCAAATCTCTACAAGATATGTAAATGTCAAGAATTAAGGCTTATTAAAAGATTGTCAGCTCCCCAAAGCCAGAGTTTATATTCCTATCTATCCAGAAACTCTGTAGCATGTAGAAAGAGAAAGAAAGACAATCAGTTATGGGCCCGAAATACAGGCAGAAATTCTATTAACCCTCATGTACATTTACATTCTTCTTCAATCTCAAAGTAATTTGCTAAAAAGTATTCATTTGTCCACGTGGCATTCTAGACTTTTACTCTGCTGATTTTCTGGCCAAAATACAGTAGCCATCTTACTCATTCTAAGTGTATATTTCAATTTTCCTCTCTGTCTCTTTACATTGGTTATCCTGCATGCCTGGAATAGACATCCTCTTTAACTCTACTTTTTACAGTATCTCTCTTTCTTAATGATGCTGCTCAAACATCATCTTCTGTATGAAGTCTTTCTCCTTCTCACCGAATTCTAGTGCTCTCCCTCCCACATCACCTTGTTTTTTAACTATTTTTAGTTACCCACCTAATTTTACTATATACATTGTATATGTATTTGTCTTCTCCTTTATTAGAATATGAACCTCTTTGAGAGTAGAAATTGTTTCATTCTTTGTATTTGTGGTGCCAGTGCCTAGTATAGTATTTGTTACATAATACATTCTCAATAAAAGCTTGTTTTCTTTAGAACTGACCAAAAAAATCTTTACTACAAGATATCAACTGAGTTGCAAACCATTTTCTAGGTTTTAGAGACTCCAAAACACTAAAATTTCTTTGGAAATGTAGGTGACAACAACATCATCCTGGAAATTATATTGACAAGGTAAATGAACTTATCAACAGTATTAAAATTTTTGTTATTTGCAGTGAACTGAAGGAATTCCATGTGAACTAGAAAGACCTCCAGGAATTGATGCAGAGTGAAAGGAGCAGAACCAGGAGAATGTTGTACACAGAGACGGATACACTGTGGCACAGTCTAATGTAATGGACTTCTTTATTAGCAGCAAAACAATGATCCAAGACATTTCTGAGGGACCAATGAGAAAGAATGCTATATCCATCCAGAGGAAGAACTGTGGGAGTAGAAACACAGAAGGAAAACAACTGCTTGATCACATGGGTTGATGGGGATATGATTGGAGATATTGACTCTAAATGATCATCCTAGTGAAAATATCAATAATATTGAAATAGGTCTTGATCAATGACACATGTAAAACCCAGGGGAATTATGTGTTGGCTATGGGAAGGGGTTTGGAGGAGGGGAGTTGAAAGAACATGAATCATGTAACTATGGAAAAATTTTCTTAATTAATCAATAAAAATTTCAAAAAAATTTAAAAACTTGCTATTTGCAATAGACAATGGTTCCACATAAAGATGGTATAATTTGGGCTGGTGAAGACCTCTGTTTTCTTCATATTGTCAGGTCAAAATTAACACAATTGACAGAGCATTGATCCGTATTCTGTGGTATCTCAGTCTCAAAGCTACATTGAATGCAAATCTTTTTTGTGCTCATCTCATTGTTATATGCCCATGAAACCTGGACAGCATACAGACATCATTCCAGGAAACTGAATAACCTCCATCTGAATTTTCTCAGGTAGATTCTGAAGAACACCTAGCAAGATAAGATATTGGACACTGAGGTCAGTCCTTGAGCTGAAATATCAAGCATTCAAACTCTATTGCCAAGAGATTCACTCCAATGGGATGGCCTGTAGAGAGCCATAAACAAACAATTTGACCTGTAATTCTTATCAGATCCAACTATAACTGATGATTATAATCAATTTTAACTTCTTTCATTATTCAAAGTTTTCCTGTCTAATAAATCATGTTATTTTGAAAAGAAGGGGGATATGTCGGGAGCTATTAAGAGAAATTAGAATCTCAAGTAGATATTTTTATCTGGACCCCCTCAAAAGATCAATACAGACCGGCAGAGCCATGTATTTATTTTTCCGCCCTATCTAATACGGGACAAGACAGGTGTGGGATATCTAAGATAAAAATCTGAGATTCCTCTTTTGATTCCTTTCATAATTCTCACTTTCCTTCAAAATACATTATAGTCTTATTGAAAAAGCTTTGGGCTCTCAGCACTCCAGCAGGAGGGCGGGGCTAACTCTGTTCCCCTTTACCCGAGAACACAGATGGCTGGTACGGCCAAGGCCAAACCCTTGGCAGGGCATTTTGACCAGAATTAAAGTAAAATAATGAGGCTCAAAAAATTGTTTAATACCATCAAGGCCAAGAAAGTGATGGGGCTTTCCGACCTAACGGAGATGTCCCAGGCTCCACTTAAAGATAACACATGTAGTTGATAGTTTAGCATAGGTTTTTGTCTACGCCTGAAGGCTTCTAAGGCTTTTGTCTTGACTATAGTAAAAATCTTGCTCTCTGTAACTGTGGGAAACTTTCTTGGGCTTTTGGGGAAAAGGGATCTTTAATTTCCTTTATAATAAAGTGGCTACTTCATTATTTCTTGAAGTACAATGAGCTAACAAGCCGTGCTTCCAGTCTGTTTCATTCTTTGCATCCGACGACCACCCAGGACACTCAGATTAGTCTCTGGTTATAGAGTATCGATCTCTACAATGGCCACATTGTTAAAATGGCAAATATACACTTGCCTATAAGACTATAAAACAACCACTCATATGGAAGTCAGAGGAAGTAATCTAAGGGCATTCTAAAGGCCTCTTTGAAGAACTTTGGTATTGATTGTGAAATATGGGGAACACTAGCACAGGATCATTTAGTATGACATATTTGCATCTAAGAAGGTGCTGTGCACTGTGATCAAAGCAGAATTGCAATAGTTCAAGATAAACATGAGATTCACACATTTAGAGACTTTTCCATCTTAAAACGTCATATGGGTTATTTGTGCTTAACCTAAGGTAAAGTTCTACAAACTCATATTGGTCTGATCATAGTGAGATACTCTGTACATTAACAGTGGTGTAATTTTGGTATTTTTCAAGTAAAAAGGTGTGCTTTCTTAGCCAGATATGCTTTTCCCTCAGAGTAACTACAATTTCTGAATCTTTCCTCATGGTCTTCTTCTGTGGCATATGTCAGCAGGTTCAATTATTCCAGATTAGGGACCAATCTGGGTCCAATGTCTTTAGGAGGCAGATTCTAGGAACAAGTCACCATCTCTAAAGATATATGGCCATAGTATCCTTCATCCTAAACCAGAGATATGCTGGAACCATCTCAATACAGTAGAAAAGCTGAGTTTTAAATTTTCCATGTGAGAATTTAGAAATTAGAAAATCAGCAAATTATAAAAATAATGGCATGATTTATTATTTTTTGATTATCTAAATTTAGATTGTGATAACAATGAAGATCAAACTTAAAAGTATATTCTGGACTTCCAGTTAAGATGGCAGCAGTGTAAGGAGCAGCTGCTCCATCTCTCCTGACCGAAGCATACAGGACTCCTCAAGGGGAAATAAAAACGAGTCCAGAAGAATGAAGGAACCCCACAACAGGGCGCAGCATTGAAGGTACGCAGAATCGGGGCATTTCCACTCTATAGGGGGGTGAAACAGCTCACACTCCCCCCACCCCCCACACCACACACCTCACACAAAGCCAACGCACAAGAGTGAAAACAGGACTGGGGCAACCAGATAATCACTGGCAGCCCCAGAGCTTGTACCTGTGTGCTGCAAGACAAGGGACCCCAGTTGGGACCCCAGGTGGCTGGGGGGCGCATGGACTTTCCCTGAGCATCCATGTGGGTGAAGGCACCCCCTTGGGCCGGGACAAAGGCCTCTAAAACTCGGCCTTTCCCAAGTGCTGAAGGCATTGCCTCAGGTGCGAATAAAGATCTGCAGCCCATGGACTTTCACTACCTTCTGCGGAGGTGAAGGCAGTGCCCTAAGAGCATCTGCACAGGCAAAGGCAGTGCCCTAGGCTTGAATAACTATCTCCAGCCCAGGCCTGGACCTCCAGTGAGGACCTGGTGAGGACCCAAGCATGGCAGCGGAAGCAGCCCCAAAGACTGCTGAAGGAACCTCTGGCAGAGGGGCAGACCAGGGTCTACCAGGAGGCCTGACCCCAAGGATAAGGAGACCAGAGCCCCCAGGAGCTTGCAAGGCACAGGTAGACCCTGAGTACAAAGACAAAGCGGAAAAGGGGCGGGGCTAACAATGGCCAGCAATAAGGAAGACCAGAAGAAAAAGACTATCAAGAGAAACTCTGGAACACTCAACAACTTCTACACAGAGAAAATCCAGACAACAGAGGAGGGAAAACAAAAATCCAAACCTCCCCAAAAAAATGAAAGCTGGTCACAAGCTATGGAAGAGTTTAAAAATGAAATGCTGAGGAAGATGGAAGAAATCTGGCAAGAAAATAACAGTTTAAAAGGCAAAATTTCACAATTGGAAAGTGAGGCAAGTCAACTGAAGACCAAAAATGACCAGATTGAAAAGGAAAACCAAAAAATTATAGCCGAAAACCAAAACATTAAAGCCGAAAACCAAAACATGAAAGCTGAAAACCAGTCCTTAAAGGCTAGAATCGAATGTTTAGAAACCAATGATCTCTCAAGACAACAAGAACAAATAAAACAAAGTCAAAAGACTGATAAAATAGAAGGAAACATGAAATATCTCAATGAGAGAGTGACAGACCAAGAAAACCGGTCTAGAAGAGACAACTTGAGAATCATTGGTCTTCCAGAAAAGGCAGAAATTAATAGAAACTTGGACTTCGTACTTAAAGAAATTATTCAGCAAAATTGCCCTGAAGTCCTACAACAAGAGGGCAATATAGACATTGAAAGGATCCATAGAATACCCTCTACACTGGACCCAGAAAAGTCAACACCCAGAAATATAATAGCGAAATTGAAGAGCTTTCAAGTTAAAGAAAAAATCTTACAAGAAGCCAGAAAGAGACAATTCAAATATCAAGGAGCACCAATAAGGATCACACAGGATCTGGCAATGCTAAAAGACCGCAAGGCTTGGAATACAATATTCAGAAAGGCAAGAGAGCTGGGCCTTCAGCCACGAATCAACTACCCAGTGAAATTAACCATGTACTTTCAGGGGAAAGTATGGGCATTCAACAAAATTGAAGAATTCCAAGTTTTTGCACAAAAGAGACCGGGACTAAATGGAAAGTTTGACACTCAACCACAAATATCAAGAGAAAGATGAAAAGGTAAATTAGAAACAGAGGGAAAAGAAAGAAAACTCATAGTCTTTTAAACATGACTCTTTAAGGGCATAAATAAGATCTAATTATCTGTATTACTAGGTAGAGAAATGCTATGTATAATTCTCTGTAGTGAACTCTATACACTATTATAATATTCACTATTATAGCAACCAGAAGAGTAATTCATAGGGAGAGGACAGGATACTAAATGGTCTAAGAAGACATGGGGGGTGGGGAAGAGGGGGGGTATAGTAGGGGACACCAAGAAAAATCCGAGTAAATAAGAAAAATAAGATATTCTATTTCACACAAAGAGGGCATGGGAAGGGGAGGGGATGAATAATATCATAAGAAGGAGAGGCAGAGAGCATAATTAAACCTTACTCTCAGTGTAATCAACCCGGAGAAGGAAGAGTAGCCTTATTATCCATCTGGATAAAAAACTCTATCTAACCCTACTGAGAAAGTCAGAAAGGATAAACCAAAGGGAGCAGGGGAGTGGGGAGGTCAAAAAAAGGGAGGGGAGAAGGGGAAGGGAATTCATAAGGCCTTTAAAAACAAAAAGAGGGGGAAAATAAGGGAGGGGGTAGAAAGGGAAGTTAATCAAGGGAGGGCATAAGGGATAGCGGCTCAATAGCAAACCACTGGTTTAAAAGGGAAAAGTATAAGGACAAAAGGGGGTAGGAAGAGGGGAAGATTTGAAAATGTCAGCAAATGCACAACTGATGATTATAACTCTGAATATGAATGGGATGAACTCGCTCATAAAATGGAAGCAAATAGCACAGTGGATTAGAAACCAAAATCCAACCATATGTTATCTACAATAAACACATATGAGGCAGGTGGACATACACAAGTTTAAGGATCAGGGCTTGAGCAAAATCTTTTGGGCATCAAATGAGAAAAAGAAGGCAGGAGTGGCTATTATGATTTCTGACAAAGCCAAAGTAAAAATAGATATGATTAAAAAAGACAGGGAAGGTCATTACATCCTGATTAAAGGCAGTATAAACAATGAGGAAATAACACTGCTCAATATGTATGCACCAAATGGCATAGCACCCAAATTCATAAAGGAGAAACTGGCAGAGCTCAAGAAGGAAATAGATAGTAAAACCATACTAGTGGGAGATCTAAATATTCCTCTGTCAGATCTAGATAAATCAATCCGAAAAATAAATAAGAAAGAGGTAAGAGAGGTGAATGAAGTCCTAGAAAAATTAGATTTAATTGATATGTGGAGAAAAAAAATTGGGACAAAAAGGAATACACCTTCTTTTCAGCTGCACATGGTACAGTCACAAATATTGACGATGTTATAGGGCATAGAATCATTGCAAACAAATGCAAAAGAGCAGAAATAATAAATGTAACCTTCTCAGATCATAATGCAATAAAAATAATAATTAGTAAGGGCACCTGGACAGGAAAATCAAAAACTAATTGGAAATTAAATGATATGATTCTCTAAAACCAATTTGTCAAAGAAGGAATCATAGAAACAATCAACAATTTCATTGAAGAAAAAGACAATGATGAGATACCCTACCAAACTCTGTGGGATGCGGCCAAGGCAGTACTCAGGGGGAAATTTATATCACTGAGTGCATATATTAACAAATTAAGGAGGGCAGAGATCAATGAATTGGGC
>NC_058131.1:23647306-23674776 GCF_016433145.1 Gracilinanus agilis
TATATATATATATATATATATATATATCTCCCAGGCAAAGCAAATATCAAAGTTGTGAATGTTCCCTTAACCACCTGGGAAAGAAAAGAGAGAGCTAAATTTACTTCCTTCTACTGGTTGAGGAGTTCATTTGGCACAGGTTAAGTCTTTCTATCAAGAGTCCCCCCAAAAAAAATCAGCCCCTATTGCAAGAAGAAATATAGGTCTTCATTTTCAGTCATGTAGATGATATGTCAGATTCCATCCTATGATTATATTAATAGATGGAGATTTCACCAGAGGTAGAAGGGACTTTTTGCCTTCTAATGTAACTTTGAGTTTATAGAAATAGAACACTGAGGGTCAGAAACATTAAGTGTATGGCCTAAGGCAGTGATGAGCAAACTACAGCCTGAGGTCAGATGTAGCCCCCTGAAATGTTCTATCAGGCTCTGCATCATTATTCTTTATCTGACAAATACAATGAATAGGATACAATACAATGAACCTTCAAAAGAGTTGCCTTAGAAACAGACTGACAAATGAGCATTTCCTTTCCTTTGGCCCCCTCTTTAAAAAGTTTGTCCATCACTGGTCTAAGGCCTCAGAGAAATGAGAATGATGAAGCTGAGAATAGAATTCAGGTTGTCTGACTTCAGGCACTCTAGAATCAAATGTGCTTTTCATCCTCCCCTCTGCTGCCCAAGTAGATAGAACACAATTTGAAGATTGTACCATGACCTAAGTTCAAGTTTCCAAATGATCCATTTATTACCTCTGTGATCTTGAACAAACCATTTAACTTCTCAGCCTCATTTTTTATCATCTGTAAAGTGAAGATGTTGGACAGGACGGATTATTAATTCAGAAATAGAAATCAATCAAAGCTTTCATATAGTCATATAAGGCATACTCTCTAAATTCAAGTTAAAACTAATCTGAGGTATCACCTCACATTTGTCAGATTGATTAACATGACAGGAAAGGGATATAAGACATACTGGAGAGGATATGGAAAAACAGAGACACTAATGCACTGGTAGTATGGTGAACTGCTGAAAACAGTCTAGAGAACAATTTGGAATTATCTCTAAAGGACTATCCAATTGGGTATACCCTTTGACACAGAAATACCACTAAGTTTTTATTCCAAAAAGATCCAAGAAAAAGGAAAAGGATGTATACATACAAAAAGGTTTACAGCAGCTTTTTTGTGGTGGCAAAGAATTGTAAATTAAAGAATTGTCCAACAATTAGGCAATGGGTAAGTAAGTTGTGGTATATGATTGTAGCAAAGAACTTTTGTCTATAATAAAATATAAGGAGGACGGTTTCAGAAAAAACTTTGAAGACCTATATAAATGTATGAATATAGTGGAACCAGGAGAATGTTGTATAATGAAAATATTATAAAGATGACCCACTGCAAAAGACTTAGAAACTTTGACCAACAAAATATAAAAAACAAAAACAACAACAAAAAGAACCAAGATCATTCAGAAGGACTCATGGTGAAAGAGTGCTATCCATCTACAGAAAGAGAAAGAATGATCTCTGAATGCAAATTGAAGTATAATTTTAAACTTTATTTTCTTGTCTTTTTTGCAACATGGCTAATATGGAAATATATATTTTTATTATTTCACATGTATAGTTGATGTAGTGCTTACTTCTTAATGGTGAGAGGTGGTGGGAGAGAGAGAATTTGGAACAGTCTATATATTGTAAGGATGATGCAGGCTGAAGTTGGAATTGCAGCCACCCAAGCCTCATGTGGGGGGTATGGGTACTTTTTAGGTCAGTAGCTTTTAGGTCTCCCACAAGAAGTTGGTCAACCAGGTCCTTACAAGGGCAACACTGAACAATGGCTTCACTGAATGGATCTGATCTAATTCTCTCTCAACTTGATGGGTTAGTTGAGAGGTGGTGATCTCCAAGTAAAAGGAATGTGGCTGGCTGACGAGTGTGATTCACAAACAAGGATATGTGTGAAAATCAACAAGGACCCCCACTAATGGATGTCTCTCCTAACTGCCAGACTTTGGAGTGACAGATCTACTCAATTATAAAATCAATAAACTATTAAAATTGTAAAGTAACTTCTTTAATTATTAAGAGAAGGTTGATTGGGAAAACAATTGAAAGTTGAGGTAAAAGGGAAGGGGACAACTCTTTTATCTAATCAAGATGGACCAGAGGCTGGCCTCACCTCAAACAGGGCTAGGCCTCCTCACAGTTTTTCCTCCCTCTTCCTAATCTATGACTTAAGTATTAAACTAAATAAATAAATGAGCAAGCTTTTGTCAGATGTTGTCAGATGTTGCTTGAAGATATTCAGAGATGATGTAATGATGTTACTGCTTGTTGGATGTTATAACTGCAGCAGGAAGCAGGCCAAAGTGGGGATTGACTGAAAAAGCTGGTAACTGAATAGAAGGGAAAGGCTAATGGAGCTCCTGGTATTGTTCAACTAAGGTTCAATGAAGTGTCTTGATCAGACCATCCACCACCCAAGACCCAAACCCAGAATGAGCTTCCTCAGCCTGGGGATCAACCTTGTATATAGTCCTGTTTTAACTGCCCCTCAACTGCTTTCAGCTTCTTGGGGTTCCAAAAACTTGAAACCCCTTTTCCTTCTCACTTGCAGTAACACTTACATTAAACATGTATGCATTTGTATATATGTGTGTATTCATGCATACATACATATATGTATATGTGTATGTATATTTTTACATGTATAAATATGTACATATATTAAACCTAGGCTCACAGGTTACAAAAAGAAAGACTTGAGGTACTGAAGATATTCACTGATGTGTTTTTCTGCAAGCTGACTATATCATATGAGCCAAGGTAAGAAAGGCTTAGAATGGCAGACTGCAGATGCTCTCCCATGGTTCTTATTCAATTTCTTTCCTGACAAGAGAAGACTAAAACACAGGCCTTCAAGACCTTTCTAGGATTTTGTTGGCAGTGCCTTACAGGATAAGCTTACAAAAGAATTCTCCCTCACTGACTTAAAAAAAAAGATAATCCATGAATGCAATTACCTAGTCTGTCATTGAGGATGAAAATGTTCTCAGTTGGTTATTCCTATTACTTAAAAGAAATTCCTCAGGGACCACCATACTCTTTCCAGTTTATCAGTTCTTATCAGTGTGACTAACTGTCCATTGATTTGCTGACAGTCTGTAATAAAATTTTAGAAATCTACCACATGGACTGAAAGGAAGAAAATCTGCTTCATAACTGCTCGATATTGAAGCATGTAATTTTAAATATGATGATGAGTTCTTGAGAACTAGTGCTCAAAAGTACTAACTGGGACATTTGTTACAAGGATGAGGGAAATATCACAGATTTGTTGTCAGAACAACAGACTTCACATCATGGTTCTACCCCTAAGCTAGCTGTATATTACCTTGAGGGAGTGACTTCAGATCTCTGAATCACAACTTCTTCATCTGTAAATGGTTGATAATAGTATTTACATTAACAAAGTACACATGATTTTTAGGAGACTATAACATTACATCTATCTTGATATGTAGTTTAATACATATATAAATGAATATTTGCTCCATTCATCCAGATCTTGATGTACCCATTCCTGCTCATCTTAAGTGATCTTCATTCATGTCCACTTATGAGTATACAATAGAAGCCTAACCAATATGCCTGAGCCTTCCTCCCTATCTCTTTACAATCTAAAAATATCACAGAAGCTATTCATAAAATAGTTCTAACTTCCAGCATATAAATAGAACATTTGGAAAAATCATATGTTTTGAGGATATCATACAATGTAAAAGCACTTAAGTTCCTATTTTAATAAATTAATAAGATAGGTATTTCAACACAGTGTGACAAACACTTAAGATAAAAGAAAAAAAAAAAATATATATATATAACCTGCCCTCAAGATGATGATATTCTATTTGAAAAAGCATCCTCTACATAAATCTAACATAAAAGAGAAAATTCATTACTCTGCAGTTTTTTCTTCCCCATAATTTCCTTTGTAGAGTCGATTGCATTATCTTAATACCCACTGTTCACCACCACTCCAATAATCTCTAGATGATGCTCACATTCAATTCTGTAGAGATGACCATTCAGTGATTTATACCTCATAAAAATGATGGAATATTATGTATTTTTTAAGTTGGATCTTAATTTCAAATAGAAATTTGAGTTAATTCATGAAACTTTGTAAGTTCTCAAAACATTTAGTCTGATTACTTCATTTTTAGGCCTATTTATTACAAATGCCCAATGACTGTCAGATAGATAGATAGATAGATAGATAGATAGGTTGATCATACATACATACCTACATGAATCTATCTGATACCAATATTCATATGTGTACATATCATTGATACTCACATAATTGTATATTGATGTCTCACAAGCATACTCATTGACAATTTCTACAATTTCATATATAACTATAACATAATATGAACAACTATTCTTTTCATTTACTTTATTTTTCTTGAAAAGATGATTTAGCCCAAATTATTTGAGTGATTATGAACCTTACCCTGCAAAAGGAATCAAAGGAAAAAATTCATTCAGAATTCTGGCTGATGTAAATCAATATTTAAAATATAGTATTGTAAAGAGCTTAAAACATTTCCATGAGCAAACACCAGACTTGTTTACCAAGTGCTGATAAATGACAGTAAAGAACAACACTGGTTTAAAAAATAAATTCATTCGTAAATTCTTATATACAAGAGTGTAATAGGAATAAAATGAGAATCATTATCTCATTAAACTGTAAGAAAAAGAAACAGGATAGTTGAAAAAAATGCTTAGTATGAGACTCAAGTAAACAAAGCTATCCAGGAACATTTATGGATGAAACTGTTACTTTAATAGATACTACAAATCCGTAAGTTATAATTATTATGCCAATGGAAAAAATGACTTGCCTACACAATTTGATTTAAAGGCCAGTGGAATTCTGTTCCCATTTCCATCCCTGAATCAGACTCATATTAGGATTCCATCATTAACTATTCATTCATTTTTGTGAACTAGCATTATTTTACCTTTTTCTTCTAAATTGCAAAGAGAAGTTGCAAGTTATTCTTCCATTTAACAGAAACTACCATTTTTTTTCCTTTTAGTTTCATTTTCATTGAAAATGTGTCTGTGAATATGGTTCAGGTCATCTAGTAGTATATAAAATCATTGGTTGCTACACAAAGATGTCACATTTAGAGTTTCAATGGCTAAGTTAATGTTTGATGGTTAGCTAAAAACCTCAGTTTTTAGCTTTCCTCAAATCCCTCTTCACTTGGTTATTTTCCCACTTTACCATTTTATCTACAAAATAATAAGATAGTCAAGGATGGATGAATGAATGAATAAATAAAAATATTTATTAGCCATTTACAAGGTGCCAATCTCTATGTAAAAGTCTTATAATAAACATATAGAACGCAAGATGAAGAATTTATATTTTATTAAGCAAAGACAAAACATAAAATAAATGATAGCCAGGGATGAGCATTTGAGTTTGGAATGTTTCTGAAATGGTGAATGGAGTCATAGGGAAATTACACACACACACACACACACACACACACACACACACACACACACACACACAAAACAGTTAGGCAATGGAGTTTTAGTATGGGAAGTCACATGGAGGGGGAGATGATGCATTTGACTTGTTTACTTCAGTGACAATAATGATTTGATTACTATATCCAGATTAAAATATGGAAATGATGGTAGGGGTTGGTTGACAGTCTTATAGAGCAAGTCATCCTGATAGAATAATTGAAGAAAATTTGAAGTATGAGATGATCTGGGATTTTCAATCAACTAGAACAGTGTTGTCAAACATAGAATCCATCAGCCACAATATTCCTGAGTGTACCTGAACTAATTGGAAATAGTTAGCAAAATAAATAAGAATAAGAATAACCAAAAACTAGCATTACATTTTAAATTTGAGTTAGTATGTAATCTGCAAGCATTCTTTTGTATTTACTAGTAGTCCTCCCTTTTCTCAAGTTTGACACTAGAGATCTGCCATGTTAGGGAGTAAGACAGTGTAATAAGGAATGCTCCACTTGCCCAAACAGTCACTCACAAAGAATGAAAATAAATCACTTTAACATAGAGGAAAGCAGAAAGGACACATCTCACTGGGGTGAGAAAGGAGAGTAGCCTGATAGTATAGCATCTGGGGAAACCAGCAAAGTTGGGAGGGTGGTCAGCCCAATGCACATCTATGAGGCCCTGGCTCATTAAGCAACAGAGCAAGTTCATGAGACAACAGAACTTGAAGCACAGGGAGTGGAATCTAGATAGACAAAACAGTTACAAACTTTCCTACAGCAAACAAGCAGGGACACCCCCTTTGAAGAGCACACTGTGGAACTCAATGGCAGCTGGGTTTACCCCAAGTACCAAGAAGACCATACTGCATGGTTAGAACAGTGTTCCCTCTACCCTAGGAGCAGAGAAGAATCTCAACATTTATACAAGGTAATTAAAAAAAAACCCTAGAAAAATGAACAAAGTGCAAAGAAAAAAACCTAACCCTAGAAAGTTATTTTAGTGACAGGAAGATCAAAATATGAACTCAGAAATGGCAACAATGACAAAAAAAGGAAATGTGAACCCTCAAAGGAATATATGAAATGATGTCAAGTTCCAACAAAACACTTGGATGAAATTGAAAATAAGTTTAAAAAATGAGAGAATTGATAAAAAGAGACAAGAGCTTGGGGGGAAAATTCACTGAAAAAAGAAGCCCCTTAAAATTAGAATAGGCTAAATGGAAATAGAGGTACAAAAATATATGAAGGGGGAAATATAAGTCTGACACCACTTACAAAGAAGGTAATAGTGAACTAAATAGGTTGATTGAAATCACTCACTCACTGTTCAAGACAGGTCGGTCCTAAGATAAGTGTTTCATAAAGAAGGAGATTCACATCCTAGGGAACTTTTTATGTATTATATAGAATCAGATGATATAGGAGTTAAACAGGACTTTGGAGGTCATCTAATCTAACTTAACCCAATAAGAATCTTCACTACAACATATCCCCAAAGTGGTAACTCAGCCTTCAGTTAAACACCTGCAATAAGGAAGAAACTATTGATACCCAATGGAACCCATTCTACTTTTGAATGTTTCTCTTTGTCAGGAAAGTTTTGTTTGGAAATTTCTCTTTGTTAGGAAAGTTTTCCTGCATTTCAGCCTATATTGGCCTACTTGCAGTTACCAATTGATCTTCTTAGTACTTCTATCTGGCAACAAATATATTTCTATTTTTACTTTTTTCCCCTATGATAGTCTTTGAAAGCCTTAAGGAGAAATATCATGTCTTAGAAAAATCATTTCGATACTAAATATTCCCAGTTATAATTATTCATCTTTGGACAGAAGATCTTAATAATCTTCCCAAAGTATGGTACCCCAAAATAAAGACATCCAGGTGGCATCTGACTAAAGCAAATTATAGCAAAAGTAATGTCTCCTAATTCTTGAACACAATGTTCCCCTCAATATAGACTTCATTCCTTCTGGTTTATTTTGTTTCATTTTATTTATTTATTTGTTTGTTTTTACTGCTTCATAACATGTTGACTTAATTTGGGTTTCCATTCTATTGAATCCCTAACATATTTGATTACTGATTTTGAGCTGAGGTATCTATGATTAGTTCTAACTTTAAAATATATGAATTAAATTTCTTAAAGTGATGTGATAATATTAGCCATACATTTTGGAGGAAAGGGAAGGTCCTATAACCCCAGTGACTATTTTCCAGTGACTAACTTTCTAGGTAAATTTCTTTGCACTTGGTAAGGCTTTGACTTTCAATGAAAAAAAGGAAGAAAAACAGATTTATTTAACATAATGGAAGTGTTTCCTCCCTCAACTTGCAAGATATTGCTAGAAACTATGAAAAACTAGTATCATTTATAATATAATGAGAGGGGAAAAACATTTTCAGTAAGATAATAAGTTTTTGCTTTGTTTCTAAAGGCTCCTCTTGGTAGACAGCAAGAAAATATTGTGGCTACAGCTTCAGACTCAGAGTGAGGAATTCCAGGGTTCAAATTCCATCTTGGCAATTATGCAATGCCATTCTAGTCAAGACACAAATTTTAAGGTCTCTAAGTGACTCTCTAAGGCAAAGAAATTACCAACCTGCATTGATAGAGAGAGAATTTCTTCATGTATTACTTTGCTAAAAGTTGTTTACTCTATTTATATCTCTCTTTCTCAATATGAATCAATAAGTAATACATATTTGTAGATTTATTGATGGTAGCTTTAATAAGTAATATGACTGATCAATGAAGAATAGATATTATAAGAGGCTCGCATAGGGGAAGGAAAGGTATTTAGGCCATTCCTTATTTTCCCATGTGTATTTACAAATGACTAATATTGAAAAAAATAATAATCCCAGAAACCTCATGACTCAGAATAGACATATAGACTTAACAAGTTAACAGTAACCCTTAACCTTAAGCTTAGTTTCATCAATAACTTCTCCTTTCTATCTAAAGCCACTGGGCATCTGTAACCTATTAACAAAATAGCCACATTGGTTTCCTTGGAATGTCTTTCCCAGTTTTTAATTTAGCTTACTACCCCAGACAATTACAGCAGTTCTCCCAGCCAACTATGCTTCATATTTCTGTAACCATTTGGGTCAATATTCAGCAAACACAATGAAGTCTTTAAAAGTTTCCTTCTCATTTAAGTCAAAGCTTTCTTTCAATGGAATCTATTCTCTATTCTGCCTTCCAATATTTTCTATTACCTTCTCTGCAATGTACTGCTAATGGCTGCTCCAAACCTTTCACAAAAAGCCATTCTCTAAGCTAATTGTTCTAATTATCTAAGTTTATTATTGAAGGCTTCACACCCTGTTATTTAACCTATGTGCTTTTTTTCTTTTGATGCCAAGCTGTTTCATTGAAAGACTCAGATCCTTTATGACTGTGAACTGACCTTCATTATTTTTCCCAGGTGTCTTCTTTAAATCCACTTGATTATCATTCGGGAATTTGTAAGAATTGAAATATTCTCATGTATAGATGCCTCTTATGTAAGTACTCTGAAAGTCCTAAAACATGGGTTCTTTTTGCTTTGGTAATTATGTGTCCTTGTAAATTTCAACAAAATGAATAGAACTCTCAAAAAATTGAAAAAAAATCTTTAGGAAATTATTCAATAGAGTCATATTTTTCATTACTTACAAGGCTGATAATGAAGCTTTTCTTCTTCCTCATGGCAAAAAGGTAGCAAATTAGAGGTGAGTAATACATGTTTTCAAATCCATTTCCTTTATATTTTTATTACTCTACCTCTTTGTTTTAAGGCAATGGTCTGAGGCAGGGAATCATTAGAAAAAATAAAATAATAGTGTATTTTTTTCTGTTAAAGAAGTTAGTTGTTATCACATTTAAAATTAAAAATTTTCCTTTATCATGTTAGAGAGATTTTAGCTCACAAATAAATGTTACATGTTTTATTTTGAAATTAGATTTCAGTGAATCAAAAAAAAATTCGAATTCCAGACTTGCTTGGGAGCTAAACAGCCTTCTAGTCTAGACTCAGACAACAGAAGGAATCACCTCTGCAACCTGTCCCAGTAGAGACAACCTTTGCTTGAATCTCTCTAATAAGGAGGACTATACAATTTCCAAAAATATCTCTTGCCACTCTTGGACAGTTCTGATGCCTTCTGCTATCAAGGCTATATTTTTCCTTTGAGGAACTTCTACTCATCATTTCCAGTTCTTCTCTTAAATATATACTTGCATTGAGACCAAAAATACACATGCCACTCTCAGGTAGAGAAGATATATTCCCAAAATGGATATATTTATGTCACTATTAATATTTAGGATTTTTAATTTGTTGTTTAGTTGGAGAATTTTAATGTGTTCTTTTTCTAGTTTTCTTTAATTATATTCCCAATTCACTTATATTTTCTTTCTCTACTTTATTAAGAATTCATAGATATACAATTTCCTCTATTATTTTTCTCATAGCCCATAGGTTTAGAGATATCTCATTATTCTCATTCTCCTTAATGAAATGATTTGTTTCTATGATTTGTTCTTTAACCTACTCATTCTTTAACAATATTTAATCTTCATTTTTTTTACTTTTTCCCCATAGTCTCCTGTTATGTACAATTTTTATTCCATTATGAACTGAAAAGGATGCACTTAATATTTCTCCTTTTCTACATTTAACTATGATATTTTTGTGCTGTAATATACGGTTGATTTAAAATTCTACCTAAATAAATTTATTTTTTTCAGTGCTATAAACATCCACCAAATTATTTTATAGAACAAGAAAAACTAATAACAAAATTCATCTAGAGGAACAAAGGTCAAGAATATCAAAGGAATTATAGAAAAAAAAATGTGAAAGAAAGTGGCCAAGCAGTACCAGAATTCAAACTGTATTATAAAGCAACAATTATCAAAACAGTCTGGTACTGGCTAAGAAATACAATGGTAAATCAATTACTAGATTACATAAATAATATAAAAGGGTAAATCGCCTTAGCAACCTAGTGTTCAATAAACCCAGAGTCCCCAGGTTTGGGGATAAGAATGCACTATTTGATAAGAACTGCTTAGAAAATTGGAAAACAGTATAGCAGAAACTAGGTATAGACCAGTGATGGTGAACTTTTTAGAAACAGAGTGCCTTGCCTATCCCTCCAAGACAACCTGCTGTGCCTTGCACCCCCCAAAAGTGCCAGGAATGCTCTTCTCCCCACTTACCCCGCATAGGGGAAGGAGAAAGCACTCCCATTGAGCTTCTGGGTGAAAGGGTGGATGAAGTAAGGAGTGTCCTCAGCAAGTGTAGCAAGAAGGAGGAGAGTAACCTGAGCATTCAACTTCCTTCCAGCTCTGGGGTCTGTGAGCTACCCACCTTACCCCCCTGTGCATTCCCATTGAGCTGCTAGTCAGAGGGGTGAGTGATGCAAAAAATTATTTGTCAGGCTTGGTGGAGAGGGGGAGGGGAGCAAATTTGCCTGAGACTCTCTGCCTTTCTAATTACAAATTCTGGGAGGTGAGGGGAGGGTGGTTGTATGCCAACAGAGAGTGCTCAGATTACTGTCTTTGGCATCCCTGCCATAAGTTTGCCATCACTGGTATAGATGAATATCTCACATCCCTTATAAAGAAGGGTGCCATAGGTTAATTAGTGCACCATAAAATAGTTTACCTGGCAAATCTATGGAGAAGGAATTTAGTGCGAAACAAAAAATAGAAAGCATTATAAGACATAAAATGAATAATTATAATTAATAGCTTTTATACACGTAAAACCAAAATAACCAAGAATAGAAGGGAAACAAACTGGGAAAATTTTTTTTAACAAATTTCTCTGATATAGGTCTAATTTCTCAAATCTAAAGAGAATTAAGTTAAATTTATAAGAATACAAGCCATTTACCCACTGACAAAATGTCAACAGATATGAACAAGCAATTTTCAGATGAACAAATCAACACTATCAATAATCATCTGGAAATAAATGCTCTAAATAACACTTGATTAAAGAAATGCAGATTTAAAAAAAAAACTCTGAGGTACCACCTCACACCTATCAGATTGGCCAATATGATGGTTTAGGAAAGGGATAAAATTTGGAGGGGTTGTGGCAAAATTGGGACACTAATGCATTTTGTGCATAATGTAGGATAATAATATATTCCCCCTTACGGAGGATATAGGGATACATATGGGAAACACACATGGATACATGGTTGAGTCAGAAGGTATATTAATCAATTGGCAAAAAATTCAAAAACATCAAAAGATACAAATAAAAGAGAAAAAATGACTTGTGGATGAAATATCTTATGTCTAAAAAATCTAAGTAAAGGAAAAATAAATGTATGACAGGTCCTTGAATCAGGGCACAATTAAAGTGATTTATGTAATTATGCATTTACTCAGTCAATAGACAAGACTATACAAAGTTTGTCACAATATGAAAGACAGAAAAGGGACTAGATTTTATCAGCAATTGGGAAATAGCATTTTCCTGATCTGATTTTATCTTTTCTTTCAGGTATACTGGAGCCAGGAAGGCAGTCAAAGTGAAGTGCTTGTTAGTGTTCAGGGAAGTCCTGTGTCTGACATATGTTAAAACAGCCACACACTTGAATGCCAAACAAGTTCAAGGCCTCTTGTCTTGGCTCAAAATTTCATCAATCCCACTGATTTGGTCTCTTTGACCTAGTTCTCAATAGGCACTATGCAGATTAGCTTTGTGCTTCTTTGACACTGTCATGTTTTTTTTGTTTTGTTTTTGTTTTTTTTTTTGTATTCCCTTCTTCTGGAATCAGACAAAATCATTAAGTAAAGTCCTATAATTTTATTTAAACAATCAATGGCATTATTTATATAGTCTAAAGCTTTTTGGATATGCATTCATATTAAGGTTAATAGACATTTTTAAACTTACCCTAGTGCAACATTAAAAAAGAAAACTTTAATACTGGTAACATGTGTCTTCAAGTTCAAAAAAGGAGAAAAAAAATAAAACTCAAATATTGTATTGCACCTGCATTAAGAAAAACAATGATTAAAATGTTTTAATATATATATATACATATATATACATATGTGTGTGTGTGTATGTAGCTTACAATCACAATTAGTGACACAATGTGTCAGTCAAGAAAAGATAGAATACAGAGGTTTCTCACCCAAAAATGATATCCAGTTCCTTTTTTACCTTGCGCATGAACCACTCTCTGAGTGCAAATTATTTTCACAAAGTAACAGTTTTATAAAACAGTAACACAGTAGGTAATACACATTCAAAGAAAGTACTAAAAGTCCCCAAATTCACAATAGCCCAGTTAATGACAATAAAAAACAAACACACTATCATATAGGCATCACATGAGTCTCTATATAGCCATTTACTGTGTGACATTTAAAAAAACATATGAACTGATGGATACTTGTCACAAATTCTACAGAAGTAGCAAATCTTTCAACCTTGGCAAAGATATTTTTAAACAAAGTCTATTACTGCCATTATTCCAAAATTTGACAGTAGAGCCTAGAAAAAACACAAATCTCTATACTGCTGATGAAAATGTTTTGGGGTCTAAAACCTTTACCAAGCTTCTAGATTGTTCTGATGAAAGTAGATTAAACTGAAGATTTAAAATAGTATGCATGTAGAAGCTACTTTTGGCTTTCTGTTTTATATAAAACTTTTCTGGCATGAACTTCTATTTTATTCTCTACCTTTAATTCACCATTATTTATAATACACACACACAATGTATATATATATATATATATATAATTCAGCTAAGAATCATTTCTGAAGACCCCTTAAAATCAATTTTGATATGTAGTTCATTAAGTCCTCCAAAGGTTGTATACAATTGTAACCAGTTTTGATGGAGTCCATCCACCATCATCTATGTGACAATTAACAAAGGCAAAATGAAAGTAAAGACTGTATAAGCAACATGTGACATCAATGGATCAGGTGACAAATCCAGCATACATAAGGAGTTATAATTTTTTTTTCCACAGTGGGGTGGGGGGGTGGGAAAGTTTGTGCAAGGTGTTCATGGGCTTTTACAATGATATGTTCTTCAATCGTCATAGGGGAAATCTACAAATAAAGATTACATAATAGAATATATCTGATAGCCAAAATCGCAGTAGCTTAAAATGATTCATTGTAACAAAAAAACATTAATTAGATTAATATATGAATTTTAAAAAATGAATCTTAAAACAATCAGTAAAATACAATAAGCTTGACATTGAATTCAAAAGTCCTTTTCTCCAATTCCAATAGCCGTGTTACAAAGAAACTTCTTTACTATATTTAGAGGGGAACAAACTCAAACAGTTAACATCAATCTGAAAAGGATTAAAATTCACCTCCAGATCTCTGAAGTAGCTTACTTTGGACTGGTTCTCTTTCCCTGGGCTTTATTATCTGAACTCTTATCTCATAATATCTGACCAGACTTGGCTCAGAGTTCTGCCTCCAAAGGAAGATTGGATTTTTACCTAAAGTTAGAAAGGTTAAAAACTATTTCTGTCTTTCTCTTTTTTACTAATAAATGCTTATAAGTATAATAAATAGGAATAAGCCTCCACTGATGTTTATTTATAACAATGCGGTGACCTGAAGTTGGTGACAGGCCTCCTCTTTCCTTTTCCTCTTCCTCTAAATTTTTCATAAAATTAGCATGCTACAAAATAGAATTTCTCTCTCTCTCTCTCTCTCTCTCTCTCTCTCTCTCTCTCTCTCTCTCTCTCTCTGTGTGTGTGTGTGTGTGTGTGTGTGTGTGTGTGTACTGTGTCCTGAGACTCTCAGTAGCTAAAATAAGGATCAGCTTGATGAGATCTCAATCTTGTGTTCTTTTAAATTGGATTATTACTTTATATGAGGTCAAGAAAGTAGAAATCTTTTGAGCTCAGCTCTAAACAGTGAGGGATCAGCCTGATTTGAATTGAGAATTGCTGAGTGTCTGTTTTTTTTCCATTTTTCACTTCAAATTACCTAGTTCTTAGGATGGTTCACAGAAACCAAATGGTAGATTGAGAAGGAAGTTTAAGGAGATTTAAAAATGGAACCTCTTTAGGAGCAAATCTAAAGTCAAGTGAGATTAGAAAATCTGATTTTTTTGTTGTTGTTTTCCCCTTTTTCTCTTTTTTTTTTTTGAAAAAAGTTTAAACAATGGGAAATGCTCCAGGGACCCCAAAGGATTTCTAAATGGATCCCAAGAGAAAGTCCTTTATATCCAGTATTGATTTCATGGGAAGATAAGAATGTTCCCATAGAGTTAGGGATGATGAGGAAGGAAGCAATTTATGTCTGTAAATCTTGGTCAAAATGGATTTTCTCATTGTCTAGATATGGTTCATTTGACTAGAAGGCAGTAAAGGAGTTAAAGATGGGTATAGGAGCAGATAATCTTAAGGAACTGAATTTCTGGTTTGTTTGAGGTTGTTTTTTTTTGTTTTGTTTTGTTTTTGTTTTTGTTTTTCTGGACAGTTCAACTAAGCTAATATCTATACTCCACTGTTCCCCTAAACTCTTTGTTGAATCTCCTTCACCTTTATTTTGCTTTGCCCAGAATCCTGCATCTTTTCTTTCCAAAGAAGATCTGACCCTCAATATGATGTCTCTCCTACTTCTCCCCTCACATCCTTCTGCCTCTGCCTCCACTCATTCCAGAATCTGTGTCCTGTCTCCTCCCACTCCTGTTTCCCCTCCTCTTACTCTTTCTCCATCTCCTATCCCCTCCCCTCCCCTTCCTTCTTTGGCCTCTCCTCCTTCTGATCTTTCACCTCCTCCTCCCACTACTGCCCCTCCATTTCTCCTCCACTTTTTTCTGCTGCCCCCCTCTCTTCTCCTTTCTCTTCCCCTCCTTCTTCTCCACTCCTTTCACCATCTTCTCTTCATCCTCTTCCCCTACTCCACATGTCTCCTGTTATATCTCTACGCAAACTTCAGATGTGGCAGTGACTACCAATGTGGTTCCAAATAAAGACATATTTCTTCTGAGGAAAGTTACCACAAATGATCATAGAGGAAATTTAGTAACAGTAAGAAATCATATTCTGTTACCTTGGAGTGATCTTGATAGATGAATGGGCCATAACCCTCCTATTAATGTTAAATATTTGCTCATAATCAAGCAGTTTGAAAATATTTTTAGGACTTATCATCTAAGCTGAGATGATGAAATGGATCTCATGTACACCTTACTTTCTGAGGGAGGTAGATTTCACCCTACTAATAACTGTCAAGATGGAAATACAAAAAAAAATGGCCATTAAAAGATCCAAAATAGGACCCAAACAAAGCTGAGGAATATATACAATTATATGAATTATTAAGAGGTATGAAGTCTCATTCCTCAAGACCAGAAAACTGGGTTAAATTTGAATATATTAATCAAGAAATTCATGAATATCCAACACAGTTTCATGATAGAATTGTAGAATTAGCAGCTAGATACCTTGGGCTTGATTCCTCAAAACAGACAGATTCTCATATTATAAGAATCCATTTTATAAATCACTCTTCTCCAAAACTTAAAGCATATTTTCAGAACTGTCCAGATTGGCCTACCATGGACACAGAGCAGAAGAAAACAAAAGTTTTTGAAGGCTCTAAGAGGCAAGGAAAGGAAAGATTAGAAAATATTTACTTGGAAAAGAAGACAGGACAAGGAAAATGAGGCAGTTATGTTAACCTTACTTAACAAATTCAATTGAAGAAGTCATGGCTCATTTAAGAAAAATGGTGAGGACCTTGGTAGACAGAGGGCCAATATAATGCATTTTCTATGATAAGCAAAGCCATGTACCTGCTAATTGTAGAAAGAAAAATCAGGAAAACATGAATAGAATTTGGAGAGATGATAATAATAGAACCTCCAACAGGCTCATAATTCTAGTGAGATAAATCATAACCCAAACCATAAAATCTCTCAAGGAACCTATAGTCACTGTGGGATACCACAAAGGGATGACCAGAGGAATGGCCAGAGTTATGGTCAAAGGAATTGGGATTTCTAAAGATATGAGGGAGGGGAAAGGACTTCAAGGCGTTTTAGAGATGAAGTTTACTCCCTTTTAGACTCCAGTGTCTTATTGAGGCTAATTATTTCACTCTACTCCCCTTCTTTGTGACAAAAGCCACATATAACACAATGGAACATGCAGATCTGCACCCAGGAGACAAAGTATGTATAAAGAACTTTAAGCACAGTAGAGAAACTCAGCCCGCCTTTCCGAGAACTGCTAACTGCTGTCAAAATTGTAAATGGTCATGAGTACAATTTACTAACACTGAGTAACTGCATCCTTTTACACACATTACATTTTATTAATTGTTTGTTTTTGGATTTGACTTTGCTTTAAGTTTATAAATTAATCTAATCTAGGGTATTCTGTTACAAAATGTTACAATCAATTAACATGTTTTCGTTATTAGTTATATGTTAAAGTTTCTTCATTTGTCTCCTCTTCCCATGACTGGACTAGGGATAATGCTGTCATAAAAGTCCATAGTAAAGTGCAACATACACTTTTCTAAAGCAAGGCCATTGGACCTTTCACTTTTAAGTGATAAATCTTTTCGTTATGCCTATGTTTGATTGGTCTGTTGTTTAATGGGGACATGCAATATGATTTTCTTTTAATTTTTTTCTTCATTTCTTCCTAATTTAAATTTGACTTTTTAAACTTGAGTTCATGTAATCAATATTGATTTTTGACGTTGAAAGATCAAGTTTACAATGCCTATCAGTTCTAATTACATTGCATACCCAAAAGCTTTAGACTATTGAAATCTGCTGTTAGTTGTTAAAGATTTTGGGTCTTAAACTGATATTTGTGTTTGATTTCAGAAGAATGGACAGTTAATGAGTCACTAATTTGTGGGAAGGAGCACATGATCACAAGTAATATCAATGCCAAGATAGAGGACCTGTCTCAGGGGGACTTGGAGAAGCAACTGTTTGGCAAGTCCTGAGCTTGGACTTCTCTGTTTTCTGCTTTTAAGATTTGAGACTGAAGTATATCTCTATTTAGCTTTAACGCTGGCTTGTTCTCCCTGTGATTGAAGTAAAAATCAGATGAGAGATCATGTTTCCCTTTTCCTCATCTTCTTTAGTATGGCAATTTTCTGTAGTCCTGACTGATGGTGGCTAAGTGCAATATTGCTAAAGTAGTCCTACATGCTTGTAGAATATAAGCTACCTCAATTGGATCTTGATGGTGAATCAAGGATTTGTTATGATTTTAATTTATACTTATATTCATATACAAATATGATTTATATATATACATATATATATATAAATTGAATTTTCTCTCTCTCCTCTTATTTTTGGGAGAATTGATCCATATACCTTACAGCTTAGCTATGCATGCTGTGTCAATTCTACTGTTGGTATATATCTTCCTGAGAGGGAGATTATTTAATTATCTTAAAAGTCCAAACTCTAAGATCTTTTTAAAAGTAATTTTAGGAAAGGATAATCACCAATACCATAGACAAGGAAAGCAGATCTTTTGGAGAATATGCAAGGATGCTTGTGGAAATCAAATACTACATTAGGGTATTTGGAATGAACCTTTGGATATAATGAACTGAACTGAAGGGAGATTGAGTTCTCCATTTATGCTGATTGTAAACACATGGAAAAAAGGGGGAATGTCCAATAAATGGTTCTTTGTCTTGTGCCTATCAATCATTTTTCTTCCTCACTTTTTTTTTCTTTTTATTAACCAAATTGGAGTAACTCTCTCCAATGACTGTACAATATCTTTTGTGATTTTATGCCCTCTGGTGAAAAAATCCTAAATATATAGACTTCATATATGGAATGATTCACTGGGAAAATTGACATGTTTATCTCCTGGACAATCAAGAGTGGGAAGATTTAACATGCTGTTCTTTCAAAGAATCACAGGAGAATTGTGTGCAGTAAAATATGTAGGGGACCTCCATTCAATATTTGATCCCACATACCCCAAAGATTCAGTGGAGGAATCAGAGTCACTTGTCTGATGCTGTGGCCTCAAGCAGCCAGCATCAGTGTCCATGCCACTACAGTGAGTTTTTGGAAAACCAGCAGAAGCGGAGAGGATCTTCCTCTCTAGGTTAGTCTCTGAACTAACTTTTTCTGGACTGGTTCTCTCTTCCTGAGTCCTTTTATCTGAACTGTTATCTGGTGATCTTCAATAAGCCATGTCTCAAAGACATGACTTTAATGGAGGATGGTATTTTTATCTAAAGTTAGAAAGACTGAAATCTATTTCTCTCTTTTTTTTACTAATATATGCTCATAAATCTAGTAATAAGCCTCCAGATTAATTTTTCTTTATAACTGTTGTATATTTTGTTCCTTCTTTAACCCAGATCTGATGAGACTTTCACTGTTCTGCTCCCCTTCTCTGTAATAGTTCTTCCACCCATTCTTCTTGGGTGGAGAATCTAGCTTTTAAGATTTAGGGAGTCCTTTTCCCTGATTCTGCATCATTTTCCATTACTTGTCTATAAATAAATCAAAGTTATTGTTTTTACAGAAGATTCAGATTCTGCTTTGGCCTAAGAGGTGACTCTCAGGCCGAACCAGGCCTGTAGAGTGAGTTCCTCTGAGAACATACCAACAACAGCTCTACAAACCCTTCTACCCATTTTATTCACCTATTTCAGCGTGAATCAAAAAGTTTGGTCTTACAGGTTATTTTTTATTCCTTAGGTCATCAATGCTCCATTGTTTCTGGAATCTCAGACACAGAATTATGGGATACAGGAGTACCCTCTTCATCTTTCATTCACAAGACTAAAGGTTATAATCCTATTCACTTAAAAGCAAAAAAAAAGGAACAAATGGAGAGATCAAATATTAATATTTTTTTCATACAATCATATGACCTCAGACATGAGAAGACTCCATATTTACTTACCTTATATTGCTCTCACAAGATTTTGTGTGCAATTGAGTGATACCAAGAGAACACAAATGAACTGAGAATAGAGAGATATTCTAGGCCAAAGCTGATTTAGGTTCCTTAATATCACCTCAGTCAATCAAATAGTATGTTCTTCACCACATGATTAGTCAATATGAAGCAATTCCACAATTTCTAAACCTGCTCCATAGTCTCAAGTAGTTCCCTTAATCATAATAACTCCACAAGAATCCATCTTCCAGTGTCCCCATATAAAGATATAAGTTCACCCATTTCTAAATAACAAGCACTGACAAGTTAAAGAAGTTTCCCCAACTTGTCAGTGTGTCTCTATTTCTCTGAGTAGAATACATATTGTTATTCCCTACTTTCACATGGTGGGGAAAGATAGAGAATTGCTACCTAGTTAAGAATCTCTCTATTTGAGGCTTTCTATTTTGGCATCTATTTGTCACTTTTCTACATTGGCAAGTTATACAGGCGCATACAGAGCAATGTGTTGATCAATCAACAATCAATAATTGAGTACCTACCAGGTGCCAGGCATTTTGCTAGACACTGAGAATACCGATTCAATAATGAATCACTTCCTGCTCTCAAAAGAATTTACAATTGGTGCAGATGATATATACTTTAGCAGAATGATTTCCAGCCAAGTCTGAAGCAGTTTTTCCCACTGTGGGACAGACCTGTAACTCTGTGCTCTGTATAGATTTATAATTTTCTTAATACTTTATTTATTTTTAAACTCTTAGTATTGGCTCCTAGGTGGAAGAGTGGTAAGGGTGGGCAATGGGGGTCAAGTGACTTGCCCAGGATCACAAAGCTGGGAAGTGTCTTAGGCCAGATTTGAACCTAGGACCTACCTCCCATCTCTAGGCCTGACTCTCAATCCACTGAGCTACCCAGCTGCCCCTCTGTATAGATTTAGAGGGAGATATGACTAATGATTGTCCAAGAGGTCTTTGAGCTGACAATATTACGCACTGTAAAACTGTTGGTGAGTTATTCTACCCCAAGAAGACAACCAAAAAGTGTGGAAAGATGAGACTGAAGCAGTTCTATAGAAGTTAAATTTATTCAGTCAACAAAGACGCCAAAGTTTTTCACTTCATTTCAGGCCATTGCCAGGCAACCACCCTTTGGTCTTGCCACTGGGCTTTGATGATTGGAAGAGAGAGTCAGGCTGAGGACTTTATCCAACTCTGCCTCACTTAAATCCAATTTACATTCAAGTCAAGATAGTGCCCTATGATGTAACTGGCCCTCTTTGAAACAAAGGCCAAATAACAAACATATACCTATGTAGCCATATACATTGGAAGAGAAGTTTGATTTTGAAGAGAGAAAATAGAAGACTTGAATAAAAGACTGGAGATCTCAAAGCCCTAGTCATATGGGAAAGACAGGTCACAGCATGTGTCTTTTGTTACTGCACAAGTGGATAAAATATGGAAAGACTGAACTTTTCCTACTATAATCAATTGGTCAACATTAACATGCCAACTATGTGCCAGGCATTGTGCAGTCTCCAATGAAATTACTCATTACTTGGATAAATTGAGAATTTATCTAATCCAAGTTCAAGATCTCATTCACTGGAGAAATGAAAGTGTGGTCTTGGCAGATCTATTAACCTCAGTTTCTTCATTTGCAAAATGAAATACAATATTAAAATCTAAACTCTCCCAGAGCATGGAATTTACTTTGTCATTGTTTCTCTGATTTTTTAGCATAGGGCCTGTTTTTCCTGTTTTTTTTTTGATGTTATTTTTTTAGGAAGGAATTGTGGAAGGGGCTGTACCTGTTTGTTCCTATAAAAATTCCTAGTAGATACACCTATGCAGATAAACAATTGTTCTATATCTCATAGTCTTAAAGACTTCCTTCATCATGACATAGTAGATAGAGAACAAGAGAGAGAATCAAGAAAACTAGGGGAAAAGGTATGTCTCTGTCACGTGAATGCTGTGTGCACCTTGGTCTCTAAGACTCTAAATTGGTCTCTAAACTCTCTAAATCTTGGCACAGAGAAAGTGTTTATTAAAGGTTTGAAAATAAAAAAAATACTATTTTAAATCTATGTTTCCCAGAGATATCATAAGGAAAGGACATTTAAAACTTAAAGCACCATACTTAAATGAAAATTATTTTTACTTTTACTTTTAGAATTAAATAAACTGGGGGCAACTGGGTGCCTCAGTGAATTGAGAACCAGGCCCAGAGATTGGAGGTCCTGGGTTCAAATCTGGCCTCAGACACTTCCCAGCTGTGTGACCCTGGGGAAGTCACTTAACCCTCATTGTCCAACCCTTATCACTATTCTGTCTTGGAAACAATACCCAGTATTCATTCTAAGATGAAAGGTAAGGGTTTTAAAAAATTAAATTAAATTAATAATAAATAAAAGAAGTAAATGAACCCCTATACCTTCTAAGAAATATCCATGTCCTATACAGGACACATAGATGGATACTTTGGTTAACTCTGTTGATTCCAAAAATTTGATAAACTGCTTCTATGTTAATATGGTGTTATCCAAAGAGTACTATGTTTGAAATCTGATTACTTGGACTCACTTCCCAGCTCTCTTTATGTGACTCTGGGAAAGTAATCAAACTCCCCTAATCCCATTTTCTCACTCATTAAAATAGGAGGTTCAGACTGGATGATGTCTAACTGTAGAGCTCCTTCCCATCTGAAACTCCCCTTCTTCTGCTAAAGTCATGATCTAAAACAGTTCTTACTGTCATAACTTTCTTTAAGATGGCTAATATTCATCTCTCTGGCTGCTTAAAACTTTACTCTTTTTAAAATAAGTGAAACACTGAGACCAGTTTCTATAACTTCACTTATTTGCATGATCTGAGTACAAGATGGTTTGTGAATTTTGAATGAATGTTTTCCTTTTCTAGGAGAACCCTGAAGTAGTTAAACATTTCCATCAGTATATTCCAAGGAGTAACTGGAAACCAGTGAGCCTTGATGCCATTCCTGAGGTTCTCCCAGGTGGCTTTTAGAT
This sequence comes from Gracilinanus agilis, assembly GCF_016433145.1. NCBI lineage: Eukaryota > Metazoa > Chordata > Mammalia > Didelphimorphia > Didelphidae > Gracilinanus > Gracilinanus agilis. The sequence goes on from NC_058131.1 coordinate 23,669,820, forward strand.
TTACATTGAAGGGCCAAAAGATCAACTAGAATTCCAATTAAACTAACATATAATAAAGTTCTGCAGAGGACAGAAGCCTTCATTAAACACTGGCATTAAATATGTATCCACTTTAAGATCCAGGCCTCTGGTCTTGACAAATATAGATCTTCTTTATTACTGAACAAACAGCAGCTCTGTTCCAGGCATAAGATTAGGCTAACTCAGGGCTTTTCTGAACTCCTCAATATCATGAAGAATTAAGTAGCTAGATTGCTCCCAATTGGACATGGAATTTCAAATATTTAACATTCCCCTTTGTAAAAATGTCCACACTGATCCTCAGTTTCTTGTTTAAATTCTACCAGCATCAGGTGAAATCCAGATGTCAATAAAAAAGGAAAAATAAGTTATTTGTGATGAAAGAAAACAGTGTGGAGCAAAGGAATGATTATTAAAAGGAATGATTATTAGATTTTGAGTCAGAGAACCTAGATCAGACTCTTGACTCTAATCTTCATTTTGTGTGACTTTGGACAAGTCACAACCTTTTGAAGACTTAATTTCCTTCAAACACACAATGAGATTGTATTAGATGATTTTTCTAGCTCTAAATCAATATGATAATAATGCATGTATATTAAGCAGAAAGCTCCATGTTTGGACAATTTGTGTTTAGACAACCTAAGCTAAGTGGTAACAGAGTAAAAGATCATAGATTTTAATGCTAAGAGTGGCCTTGGAAATTATTTTCCTCATTCTACCCATTTTACAGGGGGGAAAAAAAAGGAAACTCAGAAATGCTGTGATGTGCCCCCAAACTCAGAACTAGCATTTGAAGCTCATGTTTTATGTGTGCATGTCATCTCACCTTATAGAATTTGAACTTCTTCTGGTCACAGAATATTTCATTAATGTTTTTGTAGAAACCAATGATATGAATACAACAGTGTTCCTTGATGCTCCCCTCTCAACTCTTAGACTCTTCCTTTCCCCAATCATCTGATATTTTATTACTTTATGAGTGTGTGCATATGTATTATATATACATATATGTGTATACAGACATATATTTGTATTTATTAACTTAATATTTATGTCGTATTGAACTTTAAATGTATTTTCTCCAGAAGAATAGAGGTTTGTTGCAGGTAGAGATTTTCATGTATTTTGTACTTATATCCTGAAAACTTTAAACAAGATGCACAATAAATAGTAGATGCTTAATAAATAGTAGATGCTTAATAAGTATAAGTTCTTATACAAGTTCACTGATAAAGTCAAGAATGAGCAAACTCTCCCAGTGCTAGCAGGCACCTGCTGAATCATTTATAATCTTATTGATTTGCCCAGAGCAGTGATGGGCAAACTTTTTAAAGAGGGGGCCAAAGGAAAAGAAATGCTCATCTGTCAGCTTGTTTCTAAAGCAACTCTTTTGAAGTTTCATTGTATTGTATCCTACTCATTGTATTCGTCAGATTAGGAATAATGCCTCATGGCCAGATAGAACATTTCAGGGGGCTGCATGTGGCCCATGGCCTGTAGTTTGCCCATCACTGCCTAGAGAACTAGAATGGCAAGTGATTTTCAACCAGGATTACATACCCATTATGAGTCAAAGCTGCAATCTGAGCTCAAGATTTTTTGACTCCAAAGTTTGTATGATATGTAGCAAAACTTACTGTTCATATATTGTAAGTGCTTAATAAATACTTGCTGATTAATTCATTCTTGTTGGGAAATTCTATTTTGCCTTAAATTAGAAGGCGGTCATGTTCGCTTCCCTTTTCAACAATCGTGCCCCTTGTGACCTTTCCTCTCTAAATGTCAAGGTTTATAATGATTTCCTTTGGTCTACTCTGGTTCTACTTTGGTTCCTTTTTCAGTTCATGACCTATATTTCAAAATGATCTCTTTTCTTCTAGCTCTGGTTAACCTTTATCCCTCATTTCCTTGATCCTAGAGATTAAAATATATATTATAATAGTACATAGATATATAAGGCTTATTGTAGCTCAGTTTGCTACAGACAGTCCAATAAGCTATTTCAATTAATGTCTTAGAAGGGTAGAAAAGTAGTGATATAGTAAATAAAGTGTTGGACACTGAATCAGGAAGGCTTGGTTTTGATTATACCTCAGACCTATCTGGAATAGTTGTTTAACCTACCTGAGATTCAGTTTTATCATATTTAAAATGTTAATAAATATGTAAAATGGAACAGAGTCTACCTTTCTTATTGGATCATTCCAGTTCACACATAAAATGAGTCTAATATATTTTGCTAACCTAAAAGCCAGAATGAATAACTAATTAGGTACACACGAACACAATAGTTAATCTCTACCCTTTGAGCATTTGTACAAGTCATTCCATATGCCTAGAAGGTACTCAGCACCCCTCTCCACATTTTTGTATTCTGTTAATACTTTGAATACACAGTTTATGCAGAATCTAGTCTGGAAAATATTCCATGAACTCTAAAGCTCTGATGATTTTTTCCTTTCCTAAACTTACATAGAAATACTTTTATTTTCCCACCATTAATTCCCTACCTTATATTAAACATATCTATGTATATGCTGTATATCCCTCCTGGAGAATAAAAGCTCTCTAAGGCAATGAATTCTTTCATTTTGTTTTCATTTCTCTATTACCAAGTATGTAGTGGACATTTAGCCAAAAATTGGGCCAATTAAATGAATAAGTGCGGTCATTCAGATTGGAATAGATGGAAGCAAAGATTCGCCACCTTTTAAGATTCTGTGCCATTCATGGATGGAACACTGCCTTAGATTCACAAAGGCTTGTGTTCAAATCATGCCTGAGATATTAACTATCTGCCTGACACTGGCAAGTACCTAACCTTTCTATGCCTCAGTATCTTATTTATGGAATGAGAGAATAAAAAGAGTTTAGGCTCCCTTCTAGGAATACATTGATCATGCTATGAATATTTAGAGCAGTAATCAATCAAAAAGCAAGCATTTATTAATCACCTACTATATTCCAAGCATTGTGTTATGCTCTTTGTGAGGGAGAAATGAGAAAAAATAATCAAACAGTATCTATACTCCTAGAACTTATGTTCTTTTGGGACAAATGAATATATGCAAATAGAAATAGATATAGAAAGATAGATAGCTCTACATATATAATATGCATACAGATTTGTATATATGTATGTACATGTGTATATATACATATATATATTTGTATTTATAAATCAGGTATATGTTTAAGAATATACATACATATGTGAATGTACATATACACATATGTAAAACAGAACAAATGTGTGCCATTAGTGAATAAATAAAGGTAGACTGAAGTATAGACTCCAAGCAAGATCAGTTCATTAATAGTCATAAATATAGCTCTTAACAAATTTGGTTACTTTGCATCCTCGGCAAAGCTAGTGACCCCAATGAAAAGTGGTGGTGGTGGTGGGGTGGAATCTTCTTTATTGAACTGGAGGAATGGAGGAAGGTTTCTAAGTAGATTTGGGACATTATAATTCTCCATACTGTGAAAAGAGGGTTGTCACTCAGGTGTGATTAGTCATGTCCCTCTCTGATAACTAAGGAGTGTTCTTTATTTTATGGGACTCATATGCCTCTTCTAATCATTGTTAGGGGACCAAAACCACCAGGTTTGTTGTCCCCATGGGGGTAATCATAGCTCACCTACTGGCATAAGGAGAGAGAAGGACAGATAATATATCTTCTTGGGGATGACACAAGGTTAAGCTGGTTGGAGCTTAGACAACAAGCAGATGTTACAGGGTCTAGCAGCCTGATTGATGCCATAATTCTTTGTTAGTCACACTTTTACATTAATTCAGAGGGAAAATTGCATTCCTGAGCAAGGTAAGTTCAGACAACTATTGACTCATTTATAAAAATCAATGCAACAATCAAAATTAACACAATAATATAACAACCAATTACATTGTAAAATCATCAAAATAGAAATCAGAGGTAATAATAATTTTTATATTTTCACAAATTAAAAAAAAAGTAACTACCTATTGTACTGAAAAAGGGTGCATATCAACCCTGCAAAGCCTTACTGCAGTTTCTGACAGTTGGAAAAGGGTTTAGAATCCTGAGGTGAGACAGTTGACCCTGGGACTCAATGAGAGTGGGAGGGTCAACTGAGCTCTGTTCTTTAGACTGAAAACCTGGCCTATATTCTTTAGCTTTTCTCTTAAAATTTGTTAGTTTAACTATTTCCTTTAGTTCTCCCTAACCTCCCTTATTCCCAATCATCATTTTCCCTTCCTAAATTTCTTGGGGTTTTTGAAAGGAGGGTGGATCTGGAGTTAGCTTTCAAACTTAATAGACATAGTTTCCCTGTAGTCAAATAGGGCTTACTCTTGTTACAAATTATCTCTTGAATCATTGTATCCAACTTTCCTAATTCTAGAAGATACAAAACCCTTTGGGGGTGAGTTAGGCAGGTCCAATCTCAGTCTCATATTCCTGTCTCCCTTCCCCACCTGAAGCTTTCCCTAGGCGGCTGTTAGAGTTACCTTGTACCCTTCCATCCCTTCCAATTAACCCTAAAAATCAATAAACCCTGTTTGTCATTTAATCAAATCTTTGTCTAGTTCATTAGTTGATTGATAAGAGAGAGGGAGAAGGGGAGAAAGGAATAACATTGTTCCTGGGTCATGAAGGCAATTGGAGGTGTCCATTTTGGAGGAAGTGTAATCTCAATACTTCCTCTGAACTATTCCTTTGTGAACCTGAGAAACTGACTAGCAGCCCTCTAGTCAGTTTCAAGCCATTCTTGGCTGGCCTTAACCTTTGTCTGTAGAAGTGCCCTTCCTACTTAAAGGGCTCAGTCTCTGTCTCTCTCTCTGTCTCTCTATCTCTCTGTGTCTGTGTCTGTGTCTCTGACTCTGTCTCTGTCTCTCTGTCTTTCTGTCTGTCTGTCTCTCTCTCTCTCTCTCTCTCTCTCTCTCTCTCTCTCT
>NC_058131.1:23675174-23705771 GCF_016433145.1 Gracilinanus agilis
ATATATATATGTATGTATGTATAGATATGTATAGTTGTGTGTGTTGTCTCCTTATGTTTTTTTATGTTTTATATACGTGCATAAACACATATATACAAAAATATAAAAATATATGTATATAAGTATATTTACATTCTTCATATACATATACAAGTATATACACATATCTATTTGGTGAGTACATCCTTGTGTATGTATATATTTATATATACATGAATTTATATATATATATATATACATATATAGTCACACAATACATTTACACAAAATATCCATATACGTACATGCATTACACACAAGCCTCTATCCATGCATGCATGTTGTGTGCATACATATGAACATATGCACATAAAATAAATGTATGAACATATGAGTTCCATATATGACCAATATATGAGCATGTGAACTCCATGCATGTGGACACATATGTGAATGCACACACATGCACTGGTGCTACAGTGTACACATGAGTTTACATGTAGATGCAGATATGTGTATGTATCTATGCATATATGCATATCTATGTATCCATTCACAAATAAACACACACACATACACACTCAGAGGTCCTCCTGACTGCAGGCTCAGCACTTTGTCTATGAGGTATGCTAGATAGCAGAGTGGACAGAATGCCAGGCCTGGAGTCAGGAAGTTGAGTCTTCCTGATCATCCCTGGCATCAGACACATACCAGCTATGTTAACCTGGGGATGTCACTTATCCCTCTTTGCTTCAGTTTCCTCATCTATAAAATAAGCTAGAGAAGGACATGTCTAACCACTCCAATATCTCTGCCAAGAGAAGCCCAAGTGGAGTCCTAAAGAGTCAAACACAATTGAAATGACTAAACTACAGTGAGAGTATGTGCATTTGTGCTTACATGTGCTTATGCCTATCTGTGTGTGCATGCATATGTGTGTCATTGAAACATCCTGCAATTCACAAAAGCAGGGTGCTTTAAGGTGAAAAATGAGGCTTCCCAATATTGAACAAAACTTGTTTCAGCTGGCCTTCAAGACCAGAAATTTGTCTAGGAGGACCAGAAGCTAAAGACACTCTGTTGAACAATAAGGTGATTGATGGGCCTTGTTGCTCAATCAGATATTGAATTTAAAAAGCCATCACAGCAGCCGGTCTCTGCCTTCATAAACAAACACAAAAATGGGCACACATTCACAGATACACACACGTGTTCACACACACACACATACATACACAGTCTGTGAGCCCTCCTGCCTTCTGTAAACAGGATCCTCAGCAGGAATCTATGGGGAAACCCTTTGGTAGCAATACTTTTAAAATCCAAAATGATCACCAACAGTGGACATGCTTTTGCTTCCTAAATATCTAGTGCCCGATCCTTCTGTGCAGAAGCCATTTTTTCCCTATAACTGCCAGACAGAATTAATAGGACATATCAAATCCTCAGATGTTCACAGCTCAAAATGACTTCATGGGGGCATCTAGTTGAACACTTCATTTTACAAGTGAGGGAAACAAGTTTAAATAACTTGACCAAAGTCACATAAGAAATGAAGGTCCAAGGTGGGACTTGAATCAATGTCCTCTGACTATTAAAGCTAATGTCATTTCCAATGAACCACACAAAAATGTGAAACACAAAGACACATTTATAGCTTATAAGAAATTGTTCGTTTCTTTTGCTTTGAATCTTTCCTTTGATTTCATCAATTTATGAGCTACTGTCAATGCTCTTGTTGGACTAATGTGGTAAATAGCACCTTCTCTGCAGTTGTCATGGGCCCTGAGTTGTTTTGGCTTGCCCAGAGTCATATGGATACTAAGTGATAAAGTGGGTCTTCCAATAAGACTTCCTATTCCCAAGACCTTTGTCCATTCACAATGCCAAGGATGCCTCTCTTCTTTCCAATATGTCTTCTTTTATTCTAAACATAGAAGGAATAGTGAGGGAACACGCATTTCAATGTGCCTTTTTATGATAAATGTCATGTCTCTCCTCCTCCCTGCTAAAGGACAATTTCATTTTGATGACCACTGGCCAATGAAGAAAACCTTGATTGAAAAAAAAAAATTGAGTGTTCACAATCTTTCTATGCTTGTCTTTGAAAAATAATAACATGGGCAGGGTGGTGTTTGTCTGAGATCCCTGTTACCGAGAAGGCTGTTGGATTTCTTAAGCTTTGGTCTTCTAAGCTGTAGGGGAAAAAGTTGATTTGGTGTTCATAATAAATTATAGATGCATCCCTGTATTGTGGACACATGATATATGAGGGAACTTAAGGTGGAGTAGATCAAGTCAGAAAGGAGGTAAGGTAAAATTAGCATCCTGATTAGAGAGGGGCTTTGCCCATAAGGGGCCCTTACTTTCAATCCAGGTGAGAGGGAAGTTGGATGGGAAAAGGAGGAAGAAAGGAAGGAAGGAAGGAAGGAAAGAAGGAAGGGAGGAAGGAAAGAAAGAAGGAAAGAAAGAAGGAAGGAAAGAAGGAAGGAAGGAAAGAAAGAAAGAAGGAAGGAAGGAAGGAAGGAAGGAAAGAAGGAAGGAGAAACATCAGAACCTGACTAACATGACATATATATTTGGTTGAAAAATGGGTGGGTTTTTATAAATACATGAGTATATATAAAAAAGCAGTGAATTTAGCAATAATACATATCCAAAAAGGAAAAAAAAATTCAATGAAACAGGAAAAAAGGAGGCAACAACATAGAGAAGAGTGTCCTAGTTTGTGGGTAAAGAGATGTAAGCTCTGTTTTCAATAATACCTAGAAGTAACTATTTCTTTTGAGTAAATAATTTATTTCTCTTTTATTTGTGTCTGTGTGTGGCAGCAGGAAGATTGCTCAAGGTCTACCTATGAACTATGAAGGATAAAGATCACCCATCAGGTCCCTTCTAGCTAAAACATTCTATGAGTTTATAATTTCTGGAATAGCTTTTGGCACAACTTCATTTCTTTAAGAATATTAGTGGGAAAAAATCTCAGATTTACTTTGCAATAGAACCTGATATTTCTCTTTATTTCCCTATTATTCTTTTAAATTATATTTGGATTTTAAGTTTTGGCTAAGTTTCAAAGTTTGGTAATTTTGCATTGACTTCCTAATAATTACTAGGATGTTCAAAGACTGTCGCAACCATAAATGGACCTAACTTTGAGCCAGTTTTCTATAATTGGGTAGATTTAACACCAAGGTAAATATGTCCAGTAAAAATGAATGAAGAAAGCACAATATACACACATATACACATACTACATAAATGTGGTGAATAAATTTGCATCTGGCTATATGTGAATATATATATATATATATTTTTCATTTTTAGACAAATCACCTTAATACTGGTTTGTTTGTTTTTAATTGAACCAAGGTAATAAAATTCCATTTGTTCAGCGTTAATCTTAATTGCATTCACTCAAATTCATTTCCCTGATTTTGCTTTAAACCATTTAAATAGTCTCGGGATAATACATAGTAGTAGTATTGGGCGTTATTTGTTGCACGCTATTGAATTTTATATGTGCCTTTTACAATTATTATCCTCATTGACTTACAATTGTCTCCTTGGCATTATTTAGGTGAAAATACTGGAGAGGCTGTCCAAGATGGTCAGGTTCTTCCTGTTCTCTATCACCATTTTCCATTACTTTAATCTAAGGCTCAATTTAAACCATACTTCCTTCTGGAAGGCTTCTTGGATTAACTCTTTGCTTCATATCCCTTCAGATTTGCAGCACTAAATATATCTTGTGCTATATTATAAAGCTTATGCCTCCTCTCTGAACTCACTGAATTCTCATTTTCAATATAGTTCCCTTTTTCAGGAAAGTAAGTAGTGGCATGGATTGATTAATGAGTAGCTGTATGAGCATGGACAAATCATTTTAGCAGTATGTACCTCCATTTCTTCTTTGGTAAAATAGAAATATAAACACACACACACACACACACACACAACACAATATCTCCATGACAGGATTATTGTGAAGGCTAAATGAAATAATGTAAAATACTTTTCAAAATACAAAACTCCAAATAAATATGAATATTGTTATTGTTATTATTACTGATGATAACATTGATTATTTTCTATTTGAATAGGTCAAACAGTACTTAAAGGCAAGGTTCATGTTTTTAGATTTTGTATCTCTGTGTGGCACATAGCAAACAACATTCCAAATACCCAGGACTGATTAAATGTTACCAAGTGTATTCTCTCTACTTGTATATGCAAATAACAACTCTTTTGATCCAACATAAATTCACAAATAATGAGAATGTTTCCCGTTTGTATTCGTATCTTCAGTACCTGGCATAGTACCTCATACATATTATATTCTTTATGAATGTTTATTGACTATTATTAAGTTAATATCTGTGGCTGACTGTATGTAAGGATAGATTTAGGTGTGCAGAGGCAGTGTGTAATAGAGAATAGAATCATGTTGTTAAAAAGATCTCAGTTCAGATTCCATCTCTGAACCTTACTAGCTAGATGATAATGCAAGTCACGTAGACTTCAATTTCTGCAATAGGAAAATAGGAATAATCTTAGAACCTAACTCATAAGGTAGTTATGGGGGGGGTTATGGAACACACTCATATGAACATTTTTGCATTTAATATTTCATTTTTCCAACCAAAGGAAGTATTTTATTTTTTTCCTAATTAAATGCAAAGTCAATTTTTAACATTGGTTTTCTTTAAAAATGAGTACCAAGTTCTCTCCCTCTTTTTCCTCTCTCATACCTCCCTAAGAAATAAAGCAATTGGATATAGATTATACCTATGATGTATTGCAATATATATATTTTTTCATATGGGTCTTGTTGACATACATATACACTTTGAAAGTTTTACAGCAATTCTTATTACTTTACTATAACACCTGGCATTTAAAAAGCACTTCAAGATAGGCAATGTGCTTTACAAATATCAACTGATTTGATCCCCATGACAATTATGAGATGTTTTATTATTATTATTTTATTGTTTTATTATTTCCCCATATTTTATTATTTTTTTATTTTTTTTATTATCCCCATATTACAGTTGAAGAAACTGAGGCAATCAGAGATTAAGTGACTTATCCAGAGTCACCCAGCTAGTTAAATGACTGAGATCATATCCATATAAGATCTTCTTGAATCCAGGCTTAGCACTCTAGCCATGGTAATAGGTTTTTCCTTTTGTGATTCTTCGTAATTCAATTAGTTTCTAAATACAATACATTGTGTGAAGCTTTCAGGATATTCAGTTTGATGATTTATGAGTTTACCTTTCTTTGCATTCCCAGTCCTTAGCACAGTGCTACACAGAGAGTAAGTGTTTAATAAATGTTTGTTGAATGATTGCTGACTGACTGGTGAAACCATAATCTCATCTATGTATAAAGTAGAACTCAGACATCAATGTCAGCTCTTCCCATCTAATTCCCAGCCTGAGACACCAATGATTTCAAATTATTTTTCCCTCAGATCTATAAAGGACAACTTGGGCACAGAGAACATTTCTTGGGCATCTACCACGTCCATATCATTATGTTGGGTGCTGAAGAATATACAAAAAGTATTTGACACAAAGTCTTTGCCCTCAAGGAGTTGACAACGCTGTAAGAAAAGAGTTGGGTAAGATAATGAACAGTGAAATGAGTAGAACTAAAGGAACATTATATATAACCATAGATTTAATGCTGGAAGAATAATCTGTCAATATTACCTCTGGAATGTGAACAGAAAAGTGAAACATGAAAGACTAACTTATAGGTACATGTTGACCTCCTTGAGGATATCTTTTCTGATTCAGAGAAGGGTGAAAAGGGGCTGGGACAATGGTGGACAGGATTTATTATGTAGAAATGAACAAAAGTAAGCAAAATGTATATGATATATATAATTTTGTTTCTGTACTATCTTTTTACACCTTTGTGTATATATACATATATATGTAAGTAATTATTTTACTTGGTTTTGAATATTTGAAATAAAAAAAATGTAAAAAAGAAAAGCACATCTATTTAGAAACATTTTCAATAAAATAAGAAAATAGTGCACTAAGAAACATAATTGTTACATACAGGCTATATAATTCCTAGGAGAGATTTTAAACAAAAGACCAATAGGATACTTTAAGTGGTCCAAAATGAGAAAGTCTAATGTGTAGAAGTTTATTCCCCCTCCTGAAAGTTCTTCAAGCAGAACTTGGACAGTAGTTTCTTGGAAATTATAGTTTGACTTGCTTTTCCTAGTTTAGACTAAATGAATATTAAGGTCCCTTCCTTACCCTTTTGTCATTCTGTGAAAGTAAAGCAGTTCTGAGAGGAAAGGTTATTCACAAGTAGGCTGATCAGATAAATATTCATAGATAATGTAACATTTAATTTGTTTTTTGAAAGTAATAGAAATTCTACAGACAACAAAATAAATAGAAGGTACTCCAGAAATAGGAAGCCACAGGACCAAAGGTGAGGAGAGATGAGAGCAAGGGATATGTTCAAGAAAATTATTTAGGTAAGAGTATAAAACTTGTAGATACACAGAATAAAATCTAAATGGAAAGGTAAGGTAGAGTCTCAAATGGCAGAGAAAAAAAATTAAAAGCTCACTTATGTGTTTATGAATACCCATAATAGAGGCAAAATATAAAATGTATACATGAGAAGAATGATCCAAGCAAGCAGTGAGAACGTTCTCCCAAGTATTTCTGAAAGGAAGTCAAAATAGATGCTTTTGGAACAAAGTTAACAGAATGTTTTAGAAATAATATCAAATACATCTATTTTGACTCATAACTTGAGAAACAATATACTAAACAATATTGAAGAAAGTTGCTCATTCCACTGAAAAACAAAAACCACTTCCTTATGAGATGGTCAAGGCCACTTTGGGAGAAATTTAACCCTTAACAACAAAAAAAAAGTTCTGTTTTATACATTTATTTTGTATTTATTTATCTGAGTTCATTGTTTTGAATATTAAATTTTTATGTTGTTGAAAACAGAGACTTTCATTTTTGTCTTAGTAAAGTCTGAATCTAGCACAGTGCTTAACTACCTTCAAAGATGATTATTACATTTAATTAAGAGAAAAGAAGCTCCTTGTAATTTTCATATACTGATTTCAGTTGGGTCAGAGAAATAAAATTCAAGTAGTGGCCACATAGCCGGTGATAGGAGGTGAAATTTATTGTATTTGTGTGAGTTTTTTTTTTTATCCTTGATCTTCTATATTTTGTATGTATGACCTTGGGAATATCATTTTACCTCTTTAACCTTCAGTTTCCTTATATGTAAAATAAAGAAATTGAACTAGTAGTAATCTGAACTCATTTCCAGTTTTATGGTCTCTCCTATTTATATCTGAAAATTCACCAATAGATGATATAATGGTGGCTGAGTTTGCAAAAGCCTACCTTTGACTTCATGTCTGCCATCTTTTTTGACATTGGTTCTTCTCTCTTGGAAATCTGCCTTTATCTCACTAGCTTCTGCTGTTTCAACTTCCCTCAATTTCTTTCTTTTTTTCTTACTCAGAATTAAGGGCTACCCGTGGCTGATTGTCACCTTCCAGCTAAAGAATACTATTTCTTAGAGGAAATATCCCTCATGACAATGATACCAAGAACAATGTCCTATTCCTTTTGGGTTTTTGGTAGAAAAAGAAAATTATATCCCTTCTCAGCAAGTAAAGTAAAAGAATACAAAGAAGCAAGTTGACCAATTAACTTTAGATCATTCCCCCCTCCCTCTTCCTTACCTGTTAGAAAGAGAATGGTATAATTGAGAGAGGGCAGGATCCAGCATGAAGAAGACCTTAGTTCAAATGCTTCTTCTCTCATCCATTGTCTTGATGACTATGTACAAGTCACTGAAGCTCAATAAACCACAGTTTTCTCATCTTTAAAATGAAAATAATAATACCTACCTCAAAGGACTATTATCAGGCTCAAGTCATATATTTTATGTAAAGTATTTTACAAACTTTTTAGTTCAATATAACTTTAATTTTTGTTATCTCAAAAGAAATGACTAGTGATGTTTCACACCCAATATCCTGTTCCATAAGATGGGTCCCATTAGTCCTAGATTCCCTTGAAGACTAAAGACCTCTTTTGATTTCACTTTCACTATTAATAAAAAGAGTCAGACTCTGAACAAGAGAAACGGCCTTAAAGAAAGTAGGACTTAAGTTCAATTCCAATCTTTCCCATTTGGCTATGTATCTGAACAAGCCTTTCAAATTCTCAGTGTTCTAGGTAACAATCGAAGATTTATGATGCAGAGAAGGTGCCAACTTATTCTTTAACAGAGTTTTTTACATAAGAATTCCTTGTAATCATGAAAAGAGAGACCTGATTCCTATCCCTAATTTAGTTAAACCAAAGCTAATTTATTTATTCTATACTGACCTCCTCTGATTCCTCAGGTGAAGTGAATATTATACATGAAAGCCACATGTTTGTTAACATATAAGTCCATGTCATTTTCGTGGCAATTTCTCTCTCTTTTGATGGCCAAAATTTCCATATCCTATATTCTCTCTGAATTTTTTCTGTGGAAAGAGGTGAAATAAAGAAAATATAAGCAGAAGGCTTTGATGGGGGGAGTTTGAATTGTGTTACCCATAGAGGAATAGAATATATATATGAAATTCCATAGAGACCCAGTTTCATGGTCTTCATTCTCTCTCTGGCAGAAGATCAAGAGACTATTTGGAGGGTAGGAGGAGTGAACTCCTGGTCTCCCCAACAATACAAGATATGCAGGATATATAGAGACAATTTCCCAAACATCTCTAACATTGATTAATAGTTCTCTTTGTAGATTTTTCACCTACATACATTTCCAAATCCTTCTTGTTTACATACTCAGTGAATGTGTATATACACATATATTTATATATACATATGCCTATATATTTATACATTTATATATGTGTGTTTGTATACAGAAACCTGCATATACACACATGTATATATACATATATACATGATATATGTGTATATCACAAGCATATATTTTTATATGAAAGCAATATCTATGTAGGAGCTCAAGGAAGACATGCACACTGATACATTATTGGTAGAGTTATGAATAAGTGCAACCATTCTGAAAACAATTTGGAATAATATTATAAAATTCTATTATACTGTATACTTTGAACTGACAGTCCAGCAATTCTCTCATTATTATCCAAAGATTTCAATGACAAAGTATACTCAATTATTCCATGTATCAAGAGATCCATGATCCTATTGTAGATAAAACTAATTTGGTTAAGTTCTGCTGATTCATAGTTGCTTCTTTTTTTCCTGCAATATACATTCATGAAACAGAAAATCCATTTAGTTATTAATAATTAAATATTAAAAGCACACAATAAAAATAGAGTAATAAAATACAGTTCTTCTACATTTGCCAGATAAAAATCTCAAGGGAGGAATGGGAGGGAATGGGACCTTGGGAAAATATCTATGTTGTCTCCCACCTGCTCCTGCTCCACTTACCCACTCACAATGCTTTTTTTTTTCATGTTTTGACCCAACATATGTATAAACTACCAGATTTTGCTCATAGGTGAAAAACTGAAAGGTTTGCTCAGCCTTTAGAGCTGTGATAGCCATGGGTCATTACCCAAACTTTTGAAACAATTCCATGTGTAACACATTTAGAGCAGGACTTTTGGAAGAAGTAAAAATCTAGAAACAAAGGAGATGCCTAATGACAGGGAAATTAATGAATATATTGCAATATGAATACTATGGAATAGGATTGTGTAGTTCTATGTGGTGAATATGAGAAATGCAGACCTGCATTGGTAGAAGGAATTTCCTCACTTGGGAGTTCACTAGACCAATGAAATCAAAGCTGCATGTCTTATTTCTGAAATATTGGAAGATGTGTACAGTGATGCAGTGATGAAAAAAGTAACCAAGAGAACAATATTTACAATTACTTTTCTTGTTCAGTCGTGTCTGACTCTTCTTGGCCTCATTTGGGGTTTTCGTGGCAAAGATAGTGGAGTGTTTTGCCACACCCTTCTTCAGCTCACTTTAAAGATGAGGAAACTGAGGCAAAAAGAGTTAAGAGATTTGCCCAGGTTCACATAGCAAAGAAGTATTCAAGGCTGGATTTGAATTCATAAATATGAGTCTTACTGAGTCTAAACCCAAGTTCTCTATCATTTCTGCCTCCTAGAAGCCAGAAAGATTAAAAGAATATAAAGGACAATATCAAAAAGTAGGTAAAGACAAATCAATTGAAATCAACAATCTTGATTTAGAACAACAGAATATCTAAAAGTCATCTCTGGTTGGAGGGGATGAATTTACAGGTGAAGAATGTATCAGATTTTGCAAATCAGTTTTACAAACTGTCTAAGTGATATTTTAGTTTCAGGAAGTATAACAAGAATGACTAAAAAAAATGAAAGGCAGTTAGGTTATACAGTGGTTAGAATACCAGGCCTGGAGTCAGAGTCTTCCTAGCTGTGTCACTCTGGGCAAATCACTTAAATTTATCACTTGCAACTCTTCTGTCTTAGAAATGATAGTAAGACATAAAGCAAAAACAAAAAACAGACAAAAAAAACCTCTTTAGGACAATGTTAGCTACTGGCTAATCTCCTTCCCACATTGCCCAAATTTAAGTGTCCTCATTTGTAGACCTTGAGAAAGAAGAGCCAGTGGAAGCTAGCCAGTAAAATTCCTTCTTTTGTCATGCTCTGAATCATACTGACTGCTCCTCAATCTGTTACTTAACACTTAGTACTTAGGGGGAGTCTATAAGCCTTAGAAATTACCAAGTAAGTGCTGACTTATATTTTTAAAAGGCTATTGCCTCAACCAAGAGTTGCCTTTATAACCAGTGGAATCACAGAGCCAGTTTTTATCCTATAAGTAAGTTGATTTCCTCTATGAGATGCCAAGCAATCTTCCTACTTTTTAAAGTACCATTATTATCTATCTTTAACTCTCGACTCTATCCTGGTGAATTTTTTTGACCTACCATTATAGTCTCCCTCCTCCTGCAAGTATAATCAAGATGGAGAAGGAAGAACTTTTATACAGGTCTCCTTAAAAGCCAGTGTCACCTAGATCAACTAGAGTCATGATGTTGCTGTTGTTCAGTTGTACAGCCTTGACCAACTAGACTATTCATGACCCCATGAACTTTAGCTATCCATAGAGTATTTTTGGCAAAGATACTAGAATAGTTTACCTTTTCCTTCTGCAGGAGTTGCAATGGATAATTTTGTTAGGCAATCAGATGTTAAATGATTTGCCCAGTCACATAGCTAGGAAATTTCTGAGGTGGGATTTAAACTCAGGTCTTCCTGAGTCTAGACCCAGTTCTCGAACCACTGAGCAACACCTACTTCTGTGAGAGTCATAATCACATGCAAAAATTATTTTTAAAGGGAATGGGACTTCATATATACCAAGCTGAGATTTAAGAAATTAAATCAGGCCAAGAAATCAATACTATGTTCACCTTAACCCACTATACATGAGTGTCCCCCAAGTCTCTGCCCTATCATGTCTTCTGTTCTTTTAGACTATTTGACTTTATGATTTCATCTGCTTCCATGGATTAAATTATCACCTCTACATAGATGAGTCTCAGACCTATATTTAGTACTAATTTCTGTCCAAATCTCCATTCTTGAACTGCCTACTAGATGTGTTTTCAAGAAGTTCAGTCTAACCACATGAAAACAATTATTAATAAATTAAACATATGCAGCATAAATCGGAGACAATCACAAAGGGAAGGTATTATAAATAGTTTGAATTAGAAAGCGTTCTTGTAGAAAGTGGGATTTTATCTAGGATTTGAAGAAATCAGGGAAAGTTAGGATACAGTAATGAAAAGGGAGAATATTCTAGAAATGAGGAACAGAAAATGATAATGCCTGATCCTGTCTTTTGAAAGAGACATCGAGGAACCCTATGTAACTGGGTTATAGATGATATGAATGGAAGTCAGGTAAATTAAGAAGTGGGCAGGATATTAAAAGCTTGAAAATCCAAAAAGGATTTGATATTTGATTTAGGAAGTAATAGGGAGTTAATGGAGTTTATTGAAGAGAGCAGAGGGAGATACATGGTTAAACATATGTGCTTTAAGAAAATCAGTTTGCCAGCTTTACGCGTGAAGACTCCTTAAGGGATAAGATTGAGACAAGAATGTTTCTTTTCTTGTCTCAACAAGCCCAGCACCTCTAAAACCATGTTGGCAAAGCTGTGGTATGGGTGCCTGCAACTGGAGGGGACTGCTGCATTCCCCCTCTCCAGAGCATCAGAGGACATTTTTTGCATGCCCAGGCCTTCTGTCCAGCTGTCTATCTGTAAGCACTTCTTCCTTTCACTGTCTGGGATAATGTGTGTATGTTGGAGGACTCACAGGTAGATTGACATTGCAGTTTGGACACATGATCTGGTTTGTCAATGCTGTCCTAAAATATCTGGTGCATAGTAAGAGATTATAAAACAGAATGTAATTGAAGTTAATTAAATGTCGTGTTAGCACTAAGGGGAAGACATGCATGTGAAGTTATGTCCAGTACTAACCCTTATCCCACCAAGATTCTATATTGAAGATGAAGAGCAAGTTTGCCCTTCAAGGTGTTTCTAGCTTCAGTTCTCTGTTCTTTTGAATCTTACCTCATTACCATGGTACTGGGTCCCAATTCCCAGTTATATGGATTCTTTATCTTTCATGCACTTTGTCTGCAACAGACTATCTCCTCCTCTGTCCTCAGCCATGTTATAAATAACCCTATCCATCTCCTGGTCCACTCTAGTAAGAGGTTATCTAAGTCGTAAGACCATTGATCTTTATTTTTTACGACGCACATACCACTTGTAGTAGAAGTATTCGTACTAGTAATACCAGTAGTGGTAGAAAATCATGCCCCCTCTATAGGTGACTACTTAGTTATAAATTATATATATATACAATAACAAACTAATATATATATATAAAGACATATATAACATATATGTATTTATATAAGACATATACATAATAAAAGAAATTTTTAAAATATCAGTTAATGTGATAATAAGATTAAACCTACCCTGCCCATCTTTAGATTTAATCACCAAAGGTGAAAACATCTCCCTTTTTGGTGGTCTGTGACCCACGTGTGCTAGAGTAACAAATCAGAATTTACTGACTGCCTCATGGGCAGTCCTCAGAAAAGCGTGTGTTGTGATTGGACACGTAAACTAAGAGGAAGCCACAGGAAGTGATGCAAAAGGAGACCCCAGTCAGCTGGGCCCTCTCTTCTTGTTCATGAATGGGACATGAATGGGACATGGTTCTGACCTGGACCTGGGACCCTGAGACCTTGGTGAGACTGTTCTTAAATCTCTCCCTTTGAATTACACATGGTAAGGTTCCCATGAGTGGGAGAAGCCCTTGTAGCTAAACCCTTGTTAATTGATTTTTAGGCTCTGCTGGGCCTCTGGAGTCCTGCTGGAGTAAAGCCCAGACTTGAATACAAATCTCTTATTCTACCCTCTTCTCATCTCTCTAATTCTACTCTCTCCTATATTTTGTAAAAAATTCCATAAAAGTCATTTTAACTTGAGGTTATTCTAATTTTGGGGACTGATAATTGTTCAATCCACCAGCAACCAACTTTTTAATATTAATCCAATAAAAACCCCTTTTCCCCCTACACTAAAGATAGATATATTTAAATTATACAAATATATGATTTTATTTATATACTATATATGTATAAACTTTGTTAAAAATAGGATATTTCAAAGAATCAGAAAAAGCTAAAACACCATTTGTTCCTAAATTTTGGAGGAGCCATTTAATTTTATGAAGTTGAGGTCACTACATGATTTAACCTACACTGTAGGAAAAAAGAGAGAATCACTGTAGTAGACCTATAGAGGCTAATTTAGGAGGAAAGAATTTCAAGGAAAGGAGTCTACTGAAAGAATTAGACATGAAGTGATGAGGGCCTGAACCACAGAGGCTGAGGTATGAGTAGAGAGATGAGGACTGATGTGACAATTATGGAAGGAGAAACAGCATTTTTTCAACTGATTGGATTCTGAGATGAAGGAAAATGAGTACTCAAAGATGAAACAGAGGCTATGACAATGTGAGTAACTAGAAAGAAAGGTGGTAGTGTCCACATCAGTAATTGGGCAATTGGGAAGAGGGGTGAGTTTTTTGGGGAAGATAATGTAATGGTAATTGTGACCTACTTAATCCTTTCAAACTTGTTCATCTTGTGCAACTCACTCTATTCTTCACCCCAATGAAAGGGCTAAAGGCATAGAGCTCTTAGCAGTCATAGCAAAGCTAAACATCTGCTTCTAGGAGCTGATTAATGCTAAGATTAACAGAGTGGAGAAGTGAGTTTATTGGGAGCAGTGCTTGCCTTATATTTAAGAGGATGATCAGAAAGGAGAAAAGTAGGATAGGAAATCGGGAGCTTATATTGCAGTGGGAGAGCAAGAATGGAGGAATCTTGGGAGATCAGAGTGTGAGTTGAAAAAAAGAGCATTATAATTGGGCATTGAATTAATGGTACTATGTGACCTATCTGCCCATTCACTAATTGATGACTAATCCTATGGGATGGGTCCTTTCTATTCTATTCTCAGGTAAGGTTTTACAATGTTTGGAGAACTATCTTCTTAGATTATGCAGTTTTGCTCTTTGGAATCCCAGCTTTATTCTCATATATCCTTGAATTTTTTACTGGTCAATTCTTCTACCTCCACTTTTTAATGGAAACATTGCTCTTTCTAGGGGGACACTATAATCCATGCAACCTTTTCCACTGGAGAGCAGCATTTCTTCTATTTTCTTCATATACTCCCAGTCCTTAACTAGCTCTGGCAAGAAGTGATCTTATTTAGAAAGGATATCTTTTCCAAGTTTGTCACAGTGATAATCAATGAGTTTGGGAATAGTCCAGTCCAACAATCTCCCTCATTATTATTCCTCCTGGATTTTTAAAACTCAAGAGGTCTGTGTTGTTGTGTTAATGGGAAGGATGTAATGTATTGACTCATCTGTGCAAATGACGGTGATGTTGTGTGCCCAGCCATGACATTATCCTTAATTTGATGTATTAAGCAGTGATACATTCATCCCAGTTAAGTGATCTCCTTAATTATGACAATGGATAACTATGGTCATTAAACTAATGACATTTGTCACCATCCGCCAAGGGCTAAATGAATGAGCAGGGAGAGGGAATTTACATCAACCTTTCTTTCATTGGACAGTGAGAATAAAAGTCAATAGGGAAAGACTGAGGGAAAAGACACGAAGGTTAAAAACAAGTTACTCTGGAAAATGTTGGTTCTGGGTCTACTCAACATTAAAGCCGAAAGGCTATCCAAGGCAAAATGTCAATTCAAAGAAAACTCAGAATCTCATGTAGGTCAGCTAACTAAATGAATAATAGCTCACTGAATTTTCAGATTTTTCCAACAGAGTAGGACCAGATAAAGGTAGAAAACCTTGGAAGTGATGATTATCCACCAGGAATAATGTCCTGAAGCCAGTGGCAGTTCTCAGTTCTGTTTTCCAAATGCCTATAAAATTTTCATTGATCACTAATCTATCTCCTCATTCAATATTTCTAAACTTTTTCATGATTCCCTCTTATACTATTGCATCAGGCTTATTCTGGTTATACAGAGACTTAAGCTTCAGATTATTCCCAATAACAAAACAAATCTGATCATTCTTGTGTCAGGTTCCTCTAGAGATATGATCTTTCCAGTTTAGGATGACAGATCACTAAGCTGATTAACAAATCAGTGCTAATTCATTTGTAAATATGATATTTGGTTGTAATTTATTTTGTTTTGGGGAATAACTGGGTAGCAATGAATTAAGAAATTCTTGAGAAACTCTAAGAAGCCTTTCCCATTCCTTCTTATTTTTAATGCCTTTCTTCTGAGATAATATCAAATTTATCCTGATATATTTTTATCCATAAATGTTTACATGTTAACTCCATATTTATACTATTTTCACCTTACCTTCATACCTGGCCTTGTACTTCACACTGTCAGGTACATAGTAAGTACTTAATAAATGCTTCATGACTTGATTTAACTTGCACTTAACCCAAGATGAAATTTGAGATCAATTGTAAGACATGAATGGAATTTTTTTTTAAATCAATGCAAAATGTTCGGTATAGGATGACCTAGT
This sequence comes from Gracilinanus agilis, assembly GCF_016433145.1. Taxonomy (NCBI): domain Eukaryota; kingdom Metazoa; phylum Chordata; class Mammalia; order Didelphimorphia; family Didelphidae; genus Gracilinanus; species Gracilinanus agilis. Next base: position 23,691,360 of record NC_058131.1, read on the forward strand.
TGGCAATAAGTAATTTTAATTGACCTTAAGGTCATTGAACTAGTAGCTCATGTTGGCATTAAAAGTCCCAGTTTAAATTTCAGCTGCACTTTGAAGGCCATCAGATATGAATTACTCCACACCCTCTTCTATTATCCAAAAGTTTTGTGTCATCATATACTCTCTTTTTCCTTACCTCTGATCACAAAAATCAAAGCATTTTTTCTACCCACTAAGGGCAAACTGCCTGCATCCTTGATAGCATTGCCTTCCTCATCCTTCAACACATTGTCCCATTAGTCTTCTCTTTTCTCATGCATCCATCAATCTTTCCTTCTGTTCTTAGGAATACTACTGCAACATTAGAAAATCTATACGCTTGCACCGGTCTTCCTGTTTTGATTGATTGACTGGAAAAAATAACTAGTGCTAAACTCTGGGGAAACAAATTAAAATTAAAATGTAAGATGATTCCTAATTGCAAGATTACATTCTTACAAGTGGAGACAAGATACTTAAGAGGACTCAGTTAGAACCCACATTTTATAAAGACTGCACGTTTCCCATTCTATTTACCTATCATCCCTCTTCTCTCCTATTTTCCATTGACAATCTCCTTGAAAAAGTTGTTTATGTCCATTGTCTCCTCTTTTGATTTTGATTTCCTGAGAGAAAAATGATGAAATTTGAGAAGTGTTTATGGTACAGGGAAAAGAGCACTGAATGCAAATTTGGAGAACCTCTGGAACTATCTGTGTGACCTTGGACAACTTATTTAATTGTCCTAGGGCTTCTTCCAAATCTTGACTTTAAACTCTATCCTTTGTAAGGGTTAAAAATTAAAGGTTATACTAAATGTATAAAAACGTGGTCACTGAAAATATATTACTCAAATCAGGATGACTTTTTATGGTAATTTATTTACTAACGGCGAAAGAGTGAAAGTAAGGAAATGAGAGAGAGAGAGACAGAGACAGAGACAGAGAGAGAGAGACAAAGAGAGACAGAGATGGAGAGACAGAAAGACAGAGAGAGAGACAGAGAGAGTGTAGATAATTACTCTGGCCCTGTCCAAACCCAGCAGGGCTTCAGAGGCCCCAGAAAAGAGGGACCTGGAGGTAAATTAAACAAGGGTTTTAGCCACTAGGCCTCCTCCAAAACAAGGGGCCTCTTAGTACTTCCAGAAAAGCAGTATGGTAGTTCTAAGGGAAAATCCAAGAGCAGTCCAACATCTCAAGCCAGAGTTCTTTCAAGGTCAAGTTCAAAGGTGAAAGAACTGGTCACTGGAAGTTTCCCCCACTTTTAAAGATCATTCCTTTCATCACTTTCTGTGCCTTCCTTCCACTTTATGTGAACCAATTACAGCTTTAGCTTTGCTTAGGACTGCCCAAGGGGCGGTCAGGGTTTCTGATTCCTCATCTACTATAGGACATGTCGGTCACAGACCTCCCCATACTTAAGGATAAGTGGGCTGTATATGCTTCTGGTGATTAAATCTAAAAGTGGGCAAGGGGAGAGTTAATTCCATCTTCACACCTTAGATAGATTCTTAGAGATATAGGTTGCTTAATAAAATTGAGCATTGGAAGTTGGGCCAAGAAGATGTATTGCAATCAAAGGTTAAATATTTATTACCTAGGTGACCATTATTAAGTCACTTTCACTATCTCAGAATCAGTTTTCTCAACTGAAAAATGGAAGAAATATCATCATCCACTTCAAAGGATTAATATGAATTCCAAATGAAATAAGAAGTATAAAATATTTCATAAAACAGGTGTTATGGGGTAGCTGGTTGGCTCAGTGGATTGAGAGTCAGACCTAGAGATGGGAGGTCCTAGGTTCAAATCTGGCCTCAGACACTTCCCAGCTGTGTGACCCTGGGCAAGTCACTTGACCCCCATTGCCCACCCTTACCACTCTTCCACCTATTAGCCAATACACAGAAGTTAAGGGTTTAAAAAATAAAACAGGTGTTATGTATTTGAATCATCATCAATAGCATCATTAATAATTTCTTTACCCTCTGCAATGCATTTTCAGGCTCCCTCACACTACCTAAAATTATGTCTTTATGGCTAGTAACCTTATTGCTAGTATTATCCTAGTTGATAGATTGTTAAGAGGTATAGTAGAAAGAGTGCTAGTTATGGAGTCAGGAACACCTGAGTTCAAATACAGGCTCAAATCCCACTAGCTGTGGGACCTTGAGCAAATCATAATCCTGTTTGCTTCCATTTTCTCATGGGTAATATAAACAAGAGAAGGAAATGACAAATGATACTAATATTTTTTCCAAGAAAACCAAAAGTAGATTCACAAAGAATCAGACATTGTTGAAACAACTGAATAATAAAAAATTTCTAATAATCAAATCTAATAATCTTTTCCACCATCTGTCTTACTCTTCTTTCTTGTTCCTTCTACACTTTTTTTTCAAAATTTAATTAACCTTTCCTCCTAAAGATCCTTTTCCCCTTTGACTTCAGTAACAACCTAGTTTTTTAATTTTTCTCTCTGACTCTCCTCCTGCTCCTCCCATATATTTCCTTGTATGTCTGTCTTCTTTCTAACTCCGGAATGTCTTTGTCAAGATTCTGCCTTTGTCCGTCTTCTATTCTCTCACTATTCTTTGTCCCTTGACAATTGCATTTACTCAAGTAAAAAATTAAACTTCTTCTCTGTAGATGACTCTCAAATCTACATTTCTTTCCCTGTCTTCTCTTTTGAGAACCTGATCAATATTCCCAACTGATTATAAGATATATCCATATGAATGTAGCTTAGTCATCTTCGGCACAGTCTATCCATAACTGGGTGATGAAAAGAAAGGTGTATTGAGGGCTTAACACAAAACTCCATCTGCTTACTCCTTTTTTTACTCATGACTCAGGTGTCAGGTGCAGGTATATTTATTGCTATCCCAAGATATAGTTAAGAAGTTGAAACAGTAGTAACATCCCACATTGGATCTTTGCCCTCCCTTCTCCCTTCTTTTTTCCTCCATAAAGTCAGTGCCACTCTACAGACTTCTCAGTGAGGGTGATACTTTCCACTAGGTGGCAATCTTCTCAAACTATTACCCCAGGGGTCTTATCAAGGTCTCTCTAACACATGTATAGGAGATTGGTTCTGGAATAAGAGCAGGAGACCCTTAGCCAGCCTTGTTACTTTAAACAGCTGGGCAAAAGAAATGAGTAAATAAAAACCAACAGAAAACCCATTAATGGCTTAGTCCTGAATTCTAGTCAAAGGGTTAAGGTAAATTATTACTTTAGCTTAAAAAAATCTGTATTTACAGTATACCTCACTTTCCAATCTTAGAGAAAAGTCTTAGCTCACTTTCAATCCCCTATATTTCTATTATTCAGAAAACCAGTTTTTAGAGCCAAGTATTTCTTTACTATAAAAAAAAAGCAGAAAAGAATAGACAAAACACTCCCAGATGGAGCCCAGTCATATTTCAAACCTTCCTCCCCCATTTTCAGGATAGAAGTATAAATTCTAGTGTTCTGGTTCCAATTGTCATGGATTGGAATGGTAAAAGAAAGGAAGAAGTCAGGTGGAGTGTCAATGATTGCATTGGTGTCTTGATCCTCCCAGCTGCTGCTGATTTTGCATTCCACCCAGCTAATAATTGACCTAGACTCATCACTATTCATCCTGGTACTTATTTATTTACCATAAATTCTTATTGTTTCTTTTATTCAAAACAAATTCTCTTTTGTTATTATGAACTTGATAAGCATTAACAAACATAAGCGTTTCTACATTTAAAGAAGAGAACCACATATGAAATTGTGAATCGCTATTATATACATTTTAAAACATATATTTCAAATTTAACATAATAATCACAGCACTGCTTTACTTGACTGGGTCCTGTTCTGCATTTTCTTTTGCTCTTTTATTGGTATTCTGAAATAATTCACCGATATTCTTTCTTACTTTTAATATGATTTTCATTAATCCTACTTCTTTTCAAAATCTTCCTATTCAATAAGAGCCAAATAAACTCTTTTACAAAGTTGTCCCTCCTTGCCACTCCTCTACGCCTCTCCCATCCCCAAGAAGAGACTTGTACATAGGTTGTACATATATTGTCATTTTATACATATTTCTCAGTTTGTCATGTTGAGAAACCAGATACATGATGCTTATTCTAAAGAAAAATTCATGGAAGAAATAAAATGATGAATGGTATGTTTCGATATGAATTTGTACTCCATCTGTTTCTTCTCTGATGATAGATGTCCTTTTTTTTTTCCAGAAAATCCCTTGAAGTTGTCCTGCATACTTGCTGTGTGGATAATAGTTGTCATTCATAGTTGATCTTCTTATATTGTTGTTATTATGTTATTATGTACAACATTCTCTTACTTCTGCTCACTTCACTTTACATCACTTCATATGTGTTTCCAAGTTTTTTTTTTGTGATCATCTTGTTTGTCAGATAATATTCCATTACAGTCATATACCATAACTTGTCCCATCATTCCCCAATTGATGGACATCTCTAGAGTTTTCAATTCTTTGCCAAGACAAAAGAGCTTCTCTAAATATTTAGCACACGTAGTTTCTTTTCCTTTTTCCTCAGTCACCTTAGAAATTAAATCTAAACGTTTTATTGTTTCCTAATTGTCCTGTACGGATCCCACCACAAACCATAAGGCTAGTAATAGTACATGGTTGCCACTTTCATAGCCTTATGGGTATTTATCAGCTTCAAAGGCAATATTCACGTGAAATCTAAAGTTGCAGTTTTGCCACTTCTCTTTATTGTTCCTAGTTTCAGAACCTGTGTCCCAAGCAGACCTTGTCTAATCCTGTTTCCTTGTAGCATATCATGTGTTTGAAGATAATCACCATGGTTTCCTTAAGACTTCTTTCTCAGGATAATCTCCATTTCCTTTGATCCATCTTCCTACTCATGAAAAGAGCTCAAGAATCATACAAAACCTTCCCTTATCCCTCAAAAGTAGGTGCCTCATCAGAGATAATTCATAGAATTATATATCTGGAGCTACAAGGGACCTTAAAAATTGTCCAATCTAATCCCTTCTTTTTCCAGAAGAGGAATCTGAGGCCCAGAAATATTAAATGACTCATCCAAGGTCATGTCACAGTAGCAATAAATGATCAAGTCAGGTTTTGAACCCAGCTGGGTGGCTCAGAAATTGATGAATAAAGAAACTATAGGCCTTAACATGAATAATTTTAAAGCAATAGGAAAGAAGAAAAAGTTGCTTTGCACTAAGATTAAAATTTATTAAGACTTTTGATGATAATGGAGATGTAATTTTTACTTTGAATTTTTCTGCTGATTTTATATGGAAAAATTTTGCTTAGATCAATTTAGTTTAATATATTCAGTTTCCCAAGTTCAAATCTGGCCTTAGTCACTAACTGTGTGACCCTGGGCAAGTCACTTAAAATTTCTGAACCTCAGATTCCTCTTCTGTAAAATGAGTTGGAGAAATGGAATATAGATTGTATATGTGACTGTTTATACATATACATGTTACTAGAATCCTAAGAGAACAGAGATGATTTTTTTTGTCTCTGTAACCATAGCATGGTACTTCATATATAGTCAATATTTAATAAATACTTGTTAATTGATATTTATGATATGAATTTGAGGCCCTTTCATTTTATTTCAACTCCTCTCGAATCTCATATTTATTGTATTTTCATTTTTTTGCTGAAAATGGGTTAAGCGCACTTCTCCATCTATCCAAAATCCCATCAGTTTCCTTGTTTACCATATTATGAATGAGACAATATCAGTATAGTGTATGACCACCATTAGATGCCTAGGAATAAGAAAAAATGCTGATCCTTATGCATGTCAACAGCATCTGTGATAATGGGGAGCTAAAGTGTTACAAATCAGCTCTTCCATTCCTCCCTCCCATTACCCAGAATAATCACTCCCTCCAGATATTCATGTAAACAGGAACCTGAATGCATTAACCTTTTCCATATACATCTTGTCCATCAAAGCAGCTGTCAGAAATCCCTTGACTCTATAGCTCAGAGGTGAAAAAAAAAAGGGAAAAGCAATGGAAGTGTCCAAAATGAGTTGGGTCTAGGAGCTCACACCCTCATTGGGCTTAGCAGTATACTTGGTAGGTTTCAAGGTAGTTGCTACTGAGTCATATAATTTTAAACAAAGTAAAGACTTGACCTGAATTAATAGAATAGCTGAATTAATGGCCTTGACAATGTAAAAAAATTGTTATTAATCTCTTTAGCATCAAGGAAACCTAATCTCTGAAATGTATTTTGATCACTGCAGAAGAGCCAGACACACTTTGGACTAACATCCCATGTTACTAATATTTGTAAGGTGACTAATAGGAGGTAGAGATTGAAACTATGCCCAAAGCTAATTCTCCTTCTAGAATGCAAGGAAATTGTTTGTCTTCCATTCTATTAAATTCATAGGATCATAGCAATAAAATGGATAGGAAATTCAGAATCCATAAAGCCTGGACCCTTCATTTTACAGAGGAGGAAGTTGAGACCCAGAGACATTAGCTAAGTTGCCTAAAGTCACACAAGTAGCATCAAAGGTGCAATTTGAAACCATGAAGATGAAATCTGCAATGTATGTTATCTATATACAATAGAAGGTGAGATCCATGAGATAAAGTCCTGTTTTTATGTTCTTTTTTTTATGTATCCCCAGCACTTAGAACATGGGAATGGAAACGGCTTTTTTAAGCTTGTCTTGTGATTCCACTGGTATTAGGAACTCCACAATGAGGATATTCTCTTCATTATTGCAACTCAGTACCATTTTCAAAAAATGATTTTAGTCTAACAGATGCCTAGAGTGAGGTTAAGTTACTTGGCCAGACTCTTATAGTCATTATGTATTACAAACAGGATTTGAACCCATGTCCTCTCAGCTACCTCCATAATATTATCACCCTATCTCTTGATATGAGGAGTAAAAGAAAGAGGAAAAGCATCTACACAAAGCCAAGTGTATTCTAGGTACTATGCTAAGAACTTTTTACAATATTATCTCATTTGAACCTCACTAAAACTCAGCAAAGTAAGTGCTGTTATTATCTCCAATATAACACTTGAGGACGCAGTTAGTAAGTGTCTGAGACCACATTTGAACTTGTGAATTCAGACTTTTAGCCAGGAAATGTGTCCACTGTGACATTTAGCTGCCTCCTAATTGATAGTGTCCTCAATAGATTATTCATTCATTGGCTCAAGTTCTCCAATGCCAGGTTCAGTGTTGTTTTCATTGTATTCATTGAGTGTTTACTATGTGATAGGCTCTGTGGAGGTATATCTTATGCCCTCAAGGAACTAGCTTTCTATTGGAATGTCTGGTCCTTTAATTTGAATCTTGTGCTTTTAGGCCTTCAGCAGAACTAATAACCCAATAAAAATGCAGTGTTTTATAGCTTTTATTCATACTTGTCCATAGATGGACATAAAAGGTTTGAAATATATTTAAAAATTCCTCATAATGTAATTTTTAAAATTTTATTCTTATGTGCAAAGCATGTTTCCATACTGCTCATTTTCATAAAAGCATGCTCATAAATAACCATAACCCCAAAACAAAACCATAAACACACTGATGATAAAGATGATTCTAGCAGTTCTTTCTCTAGAGGTGAAGAGTATTCCTTGTCACAAGACTTTCAGGACTGTGCATTGCCATAGTTTTAGGATGTCTTTTCTTACTACCATTCCTGGGTGTACTTGTCCTTGCTCTTAGCTTGCGTAATCTCAAGATTCAGAAGGGAGATTCATCCCCCTTACTATCTAAGCCCCTGCAACACATCCTACATGGGGTTCATCCACACGATGCTCAGTGCAGATACCCCCCTTGGTATGGGGAACCCCAGAAGTGTGACCAAAGGAATATAGATGGATGATGTTACTCAGGAGAGGAAGGAACATTAAAGAGTCTGGAGGTGAATTTAAAGCCTTTTCATACTCCATTGCCTTATTGATGTTAACTGTTTGTTTATTCCTCCCAAATAATTAAGAAGTCTCTGTAACACAGTTGTCAGAATTGGAGAAAAGAGCTCTTGGATTGATTGCTCACATGTAAAATCTTCTATTAACACTTGAGTGCCTGTATCCTATCATGTTTATTATATTTACTGATTGTTTTAAGATTTAATTTTGTTTTTGAGTTTACATATTAATTTAATCCGCAATATTCTGTTACACTATGTCACTTTCTGTCACTGTGTTTTAGCTATTAACTATATATTCTGTTGCATTGATTTTATTTGTACTATCCTATGCCTGGAATGAAGAAAATACCATTATAAAAGTCCATAAACTAGTTGGGCAAAACCTGTATGAGTAACTTTTGGAGAAGTGGATATGCTCTTATGATTTGGGGAGGGGGGATTTGGGTACTTCTTTGAATATACATTAGCTATAGTACTAATGTTTTCAAAAGCTGTTACTTCATTAAAATCATGTGCACTTACACTGTGTATCATGGCCAAATTAAAAAGGAACTGGATTTCATTTTTGGGTGAGAAACTTTTGTATTGTGCCTCTATTTGGCTGACACTTTTTCATAGAGTATGAACTACATATTTTTGACTTTTTAAAAAAAATTTATTATTGTTTTTCCTTGTATGTGCAATACAGTATTTGAGTTTTCTTTTTTCTCTCATTATTTTTTACTTGAAGCACATGTTACCTGTATTAATCTTTTTTTTTTTTAATTTTGCACTAGGATAAGTTTAAAATGTCCATTAGCCCTAATGTCAATGCATACCCCAAAGCTTTAGACTATGGAAACCTGCAATTGATTACTAAATATTATGAGACTTTGGTTAATGATTATGTCTGATTACAGGAGAAGAGATCACAAAAGAGCCTCTGCACAGTGCCAAGGAGCACAAAGTTAACCTGCACAGTGCCTGAGAGCACAAGGTCAAGGAGACCAACTAATCCCAGTGGGATTGATGAGATTCTGCACCAAGACAGGGAACTTGAACTTATTTGGAGTTCAAGTAAGTAGCTATTTGATACCCTCAGACACAGAATTCCCTTGTGCTAGATCCAGATTTCTACCAAGTACCTCAGTTTGACTGCCATTTTGGCTCCCCTATCCCTGTGAGTGAAGGTAAAATCAGACCATGGAACCATATTTCCGTTTTGCTCCAAAATCTAGTCCCTTTTGTTTCTTTTATGGTATGGAAATCTTCTATAGTCCTGGCTGCTGATTGGGTAAGTGCATAATTGCTACTAAAGGATTGTGGGACATAAATCAATCACTTTAATCAGGCCCTGATTCAAGGATCTTTTATGGGCTTATTCTTCCTTACCTATAATTTTTAAATCCAGAAGTTACATTTTTCTTTTTTCATTTAGTATATATATATATATATATATGGTTTTTCTTTTAGTAATTGATTCATATACTGCATAACTCAGCCATATATCCTGAAGTGACCTAGGAGTTGGTCAACACCCCCATCAGGGGGGATTTTATTTCCTATAATGCAAGGTTTAATAACTTTTAGAGAAATTTAAGGATAAGAAGCTTGCTACCTCCCTGAATCATGAAAGTGAACTGTCTGGAGAAGGAGCCATAAAGAATCCAGCAGAAACCTCACACTGCACCAAAAGATACAGAATGAATTTTGGGATGTAGTGAATTGAACTGTGGAGGGTTAAATGAATTTATTTTGAATGTACACTTTTATGCCAAAGGGCAGTGATGGGCAAACTATTGCCTGGGAGTCAGATGCGCCCCCCTGAAATGTTGCATCTGGCTGCCCAACATTATTCTTAATGTGATGAATACAATGAGTAGAATATAATACGATGAAACTTTGAAATAGTTGCCTTAGAAACGGAGTGACAAATGAGCATTTCCTTTCCTTTGACCCCCTCTTTAAAAAATTTGCCCATCACTGCCAAAGGGGATTGCCTCCTAATTGGCTTTTTGTCAATGTATCCACCTAACTTTGGTTCTCTTTCTCTTTTATTTCCCTCTTATCCCCCAAATTATTATAATTTCCCCCTAGAAAGTACAATATTGTTTGTACCTCTAGTCCAGGGGTCAACAATGTATGGCTCTCGAGCCATATCTGGCTCTTTTGAGGGCTAGATATGGCTCTTTCTTCAGGAGCCATAAAGTCAATTTTTTTTCAGGCGCTGTTACAGGAGCTTGCACTGTTACAGGAGCGCGCACTGTGAGCACTGTACGACTCTCATGAAATTACATTTTAAAAAATGTGGCGTTTATGGCTCTCACAGCCAAAAAGGTTGCCGACCCCTGCTCCAGTTAAAGATCTTTAGAGATATAACTTGGTTATGTGTAATGATTCATTGGGGAAACTAGGCATGTAAATCTGGGAGACTAGTCCATGCTCATTTCCAAATGGAATCACAACTGAGATTATGTGGATAGAATTTGCTCCCCAGGTCTCTCTTCCCCAGCATCCCTTTTATGTGCTCATGCTTAGTGCGAACACTGCCTGTGTACTTAAGGAAGATATATTTTCATGTAACCCTGCCCCTCTCTCTCTTCTTCCCAGAATGTGGCTATGGAGGCTGGGGAGAAGAGCTTTGCAGGAAAGTTTACTCATGTGGTCATACTTAAGCTTTGTATATCTATTTTTTATTTCTTCTATTTCAAGTGATTACTAATAAATCATATAAAATATAATACTTGGAGTTATTGGACATTAATTCAAATTTAACAGTTATAAATCATACATTAACTTACATATATTATCTCATTTAATATTCACAAGTAATGCGCAATCTCAATAAGGCAAATATTCTTAACCTCACTTTGCAAGTGAGTGAAATCTTTCTCAGAAAGATGGAGGAACTTGCCAAAAACCATATAGCTCAAAACTGGCAGAGGCTAGATTAAACTTCAGTTATTCTCACTCTAAATGCAGGAACCCTTGAATGGCACTATCCTGCACAACAACAACAAACAACTAACAACAACAACAGCAGCAGCAGCAGCAACAACAACAAAAACAATAATTGTTTATTAAGTACATGCTATGTTACAGACAGGCCAATCTCCCCCCCCCCCAAGAAAGAAATGAAACTATATCTGTTCTCACTTAGCTTTCATTCTATCTATGTAGTCTCCTCAATATCTAAGGCCCATGGAAATAATCTGATCCCGAATTGCAAATTCAATGAATCCTTGATACTTTCTCCTGGTTTTATCCCAAGTCTGAAGAATATAGTAACAGCATCACAGATTTATAAAAGGTTTCCCTACACCATTTAACCTTAATCAGTTTGGCAGGCGAGAATATCTTCCAATTAATTAATCAACCAAAAAGAACTAGAGTCAATATGATTTTTTGAATCTGTTATTGAGCTTCTGGAAAACATCTATTCTCATGTGATGGGTAATTTGGTAAGCCACCATAGAACCTTTCCATAGACTGCTCAACATTCCTAAAACATACTTCCTTCTCTAATTCACCTTACTATCTGTAATTTGCTTCAAATCTCAGTTAAGATACAACCTCCTATATGAGATCTTTTCTTACTTCTATATTTACTTACTTGTGCCTGCCTTCCTCTCCTCAAAAAACACTGTGTATTGGTTGGGTTTATGTTTTCCATATAATCATATAAACACAGGTTACTCCTTTCTGAATCAAAGGTTCATCTTAAAATTAATTGGTTTTAAACAATGAACAAAATGTTCCCTTTCAGTTCTAAATCTATGACACTATTTTATCTCTTCCAATACCATGCAATCTTCCTGGGGGTGGATCCTGCTTCCCTCTTTTTTTTTTTTTAAGTCTTATCTGACTGTTCTGTATCAGTTCCAAGGCAGAAGAACAGTAAGGACTAGACAATCAGGGTTATATGTCTTGCATAGGGTTTCACAACTAGGAAGTGCCTGAGTTCAAATTTTAACCCAGGTCCTACCCTCTGCAGGGCTATCTAAGAGATATAGAATCTCATTAGATAATAACAAACGTGCGATAGGAAGGAAAATTATATTTTTAGAGAGACACAATTAGACTTTGTGGACCCAACTGAAATAGATAAGTTTGCTTAATTAGTCAATATTTTCCTACATATAGCACCAACATTCCCAGGATGCTTTCCAGAGGAAAGATATTTGTAATTTCTCATTTTTATAAAAAAAAAAAAAAAGAATTAGGGACAAATATCCTGAAGGTTAATTACAAAAGGTTAGAAATGATATATCTAAAACAGTTTTATTTTAAGCTAGATATCTAGCCATGATGAATGTTTCCAGAGATAACCATATATGCATATAAAAAATAAAAATATATGTATACATATATACACATAGACATTCACATATCTGTGTAAACATATATGTGTATTTCTGTATATATAAAGTGAAAGTAGATATATATAGAAAAGAAGGAAGGGAGGAAGGAAGGAAGGAGGGAAGAAAGAAAGGAAGGAAGGAAGGAAAGAAGGAAGGAAAGAGGGAAGGAGGGAAAGAAGGAAGGAAGGAAAGAAGGAAGGAAAGAGGAAAGGAGGGAAGGAAGGAAGGAGAAGATAAAAGAAGGAAGAAAGGAGGGAAGGAAGAAGAGTCTTGGGAACTCTTGGAAAGAAGAGTCTATTTCTTAATAGTTTTTATATCTGTCTCATATAGGAACGAGGCACTCTCAGAAAGGTCAGAGACTTGAGTAAGCCTGAAAAAACTGCAGCCACAGTGATTTTCCAGCTGCGGAGTGCAGTCCCTGTACAAATCACAGGAAAAGCCTGAGTCAAAGCCTTCTTTTCATTATTCTTGATAAAACAACTGCTCCATTCTTGCACACACTCAAAATATTGTTGGATCAGAGTTCAAATAAGTTAATGGAACTGGATAAATCTTCAGTGCATAGCCATTCGTCGTTTCCAAATGACCAAGTTCATATGACATCTTTGCTCTGATTAATTCATTGTCTTCTCATGACAAAGTCTTTGGAAGAAAATGATAATAAATCAGTGAAACCAATGGGAACATTGCTCTTTTCTCATTCTTTGTTAATTGTAGTATATTTCACTTTATTTTATCCTGGATCTTTCCTTATGAAAGAATCAAATGCTATCCAGGTTTGTTCTCACCATACAACTGTCTCAGTGTCTAAATATCCAACCTCTAAACAATATGTATTTAGAGGGTAACAAAATGACAGATTACTAGCTAATAGGCTGTTGAATCTCTCTCTCTTTCTCTCTCTCTCTCTTTCTCTCTCTCTCTCTCTCTCTCTCTCTCTCTCTCTCTCTCTCTCTCTCTCCTCTCTCTCTCTCTCTCCTTAAATAGGTTGCAACTAATATGATCTATGTGATATTAGACAAATGTTCTTCTCTCTTCTTCTTTGTCTATTAAATGAGGATAATATTGCCTATCCAACCAACCTCAGATGTATTATTATAAATATCATATGAAAGTAATAAATAGGAGATTTACAAAAGTGGTAAGTCATCACCTTCTAGCTTGCCTGGATTCCAAATCTTGGGTAAATTAAAATGCATATGGTCCCCTATTGCCTAAAGACAGATTAATTTTCTAGAAGTTAGAAACAGCCATAAGCTATCATGATTGCCATTGCATGTTAATGAATGACTGTTTCTTGACAGATCAATTATTTTGGTGATAGCATTTTGAATCAGAGTTTATATCCTCCTAGGGTATAAATGAAATTGGAAATTAGCAACTGAGATGATATGAATATCAGTTTTATTCTTTAATATATCTGTATATTCAGGACAGGTATTTCATTTGGGTAAACTATGTGGTTCCTACACCTAGGAGAGATGTTCTTAGCTGTTTTGGTATCATGAATACATTTGGTAGTCTGGCAAAGCATGTAAAGTCTTTTGCAAGATAAGAGTTTTGTTTTGTTTTACCTAAGTTCATAATTTTGTTCACTCTCACCTTCTATCTTAGAATTAATGCAAAGTATTGGTTCCAAGGCAGAAAAGAGGCAAGTAAGCAATTGGAGTTAAGTGACTTACCCAAGGCCACACAGCTAGGAATTACCAGAGGTCAGATTAGAAACCATGACCTCCTTTCTCAAAGCCTGGCTCTCTAACTACTGAGCAACTTAGCTGCCCCTGCCTAGATTCATAAATGTGGGAGGGGGGTACCATATGTTAGTTAAAAGCTAGTGAAAATGAAGGCAATTTTTTTTGTTTTATCTAAGTTCATAACTCCCTTGAACATTTTGTAAGACACAACTACCTTTGATAGTCCCATGATATATAGACAGATAGACTAATGGATAGATAGGTACATATCTACATATATGTATATATATGTCAATGTTCACCCCCGTCTCTCTCTCTCTCTCTCATATATATATATATATATATATATATATATATATACATGTGGGTTAGGACCTCCCAGAAATGGAAGGTGCTCTCACCTTTGGTGATTAAATCTAAAGATGGGCCCTGTAGACG
>NC_058131.1:23706057-23729540 GCF_016433145.1 Gracilinanus agilis
TCTCTCTCTCTCTCTCTTTCTCTCTCTCTCTCTCTCTCTCTCTCTCTCTCTCTCTCTCTCTCTCTCTCTCTTATAATTAGATAATTAGATTATGTCTACATGGCCCATCTTTAGATTTAATCACCAAAGGTGAGAGCACCTTCCATTTCTGGGAGGTCCTAACCCACATTGCTAGAGTGGGTAACAAATCAGGGACCGCCCCCTATGATTTCTATGAGAAAGCGTCTATTGCAATTGGACAAGCAGGCTAGGGGAAGGCACTGGAAGTGAGGAATACGTGACCCCTTTGAAAGAGGAAGTGGAGTGAGTGAGGCTGTGGCTGGTTTGATGAAGGGGAGCTGAGGAAGCTTTGATGGTTCGTGACTGAGACTGTTCCACATGGTAAGTTTAAAGACTGAATCTTCCTGAACTTCTTTTATAGACTCTGTGAATGAAGTTTGCTCCATTCACTTCCAGGCCTCAGACCCTTTAACCCTCCACTGAGGGTTAAGATCTACCTGAATTAATCAGTTAGATAGATTCTTATTTTCTTCCTCTCTCTCTTCTCTCATGTAATAAATTTCCATGAAAGTTAATTTAGATTTGAGATTATTCTTAATTGAGGATTGATAATAGTTCAATCCTCTGGCGACCATCTTTAATATATTGAACCCATAAAAACTCTTTTTCACCCTTACAAGATATATATATAGAGAGAGATAGGGAAAGAGAGTTTAGTATGTAAATATATGTGTGCATGAATAAATATATATGAATAAAACATATATAAATAAAACACTGTAAGATAGAAAGGACAATTAATATTTTTATACACATGATTATACCCACATAGTTACCAATATATACACATGAACTAAAATAAATAAACGAGCATTTATACAATGAGTCTTGATTTTCCTAAATGAACAATTTAAATAATGTTTTGTAATTCAGTTTTGAGGATTACTCAAAAATCTTCTTCCCAGAGAACCAAAAGTTTAAGAATCCTTGGTCCATGAGTTGAAGGATGCAATTTAACAAGCACTTAAACATTCATCTCCCTCTCTTCCATGTAACTATTACATGCATGCATTGAAATGTGTAAAATCCAGATTTCCCTTATATACCTAATGAGTGTTCTAGATAAACTTGTACATGATTTCCCTCCTCTTATATTTTTGCTTATTCAATTAATGCTTTTCTTCCTCACCTCCACCTCTTGACATTTCTAATTCCTTCTGGACTCATTTTAAATATACATTCCACAGATCTTTCTTGATCACCTTTTTCTTCCTGATTATTAGTACACCCCCAAAACATAATTATGTCTGTATATATGTGTGATTGTGTATTTGTATTTATGCACATACACATATACATATTATACACATGTATGTTGATATATACTTCTTTGCTTTTGCACAATAGAATGTACTTTTCTCAAGACCAGAATTTGTCATTTTGCACTTCAAATGCCCAGTCTGAAATAGTAGCTCATGTTCATATAGAGCTTGACATCCATGATCTCAATTGAGCCTCATAATTATAAAGTCAAATAGATGAAATTATTATTCTCATTTTTCAGATGTAGAAACTAAGGCACAGAAAGGCTGAGTGATTCCTCAGAATCACAAAACTAAAGAGTTTCTAAAGGAGTATTCAAGCTTAGGTCTTCCTTATCACAAACCCAGAACTCTTAGTAACTCAGTGACCCAGCCAGGTGCCTCAATAATTGGGGCATGGCACCTGAAGTCAGGAAGCCATGAGTTCAAATCAGGTTTCCTACACATTCTAGCTATGTGAGCTTCAACAAGTCTCTTAATCCCTATTTGCCTCAACCCATAAGAGAAGGAAATGACAAGATATTCCAAAATCCTTGCCAAGAAAACCCATGAACAATATTGGAACACCATGGTCTATGGGGGTCACAAAGTGTCAAATACAACTGACCTACTGAACAACAATGGGGAAGTGACAATCACATACCACAGGGCATATGAAGCACCAGTCTTAGATCATATGCCTGGAATGATCCAAAAATTGAGTCAGTCTAATACAATAATTATTAGGCCATGCTGACTCTCATATTGAATGTCAAGCTTAGAATCAAATCCAGAACATCTTACACTACATCTAGTACTTGTTCTGTTTTGTAATTTAAGAGGTTAAATAGATTCAGATATATGTCACTTGCCTGATTTGCAGGCAGATGAGGGCCACTACACTAGTCCTTCCTCGTACATCTCTGGAATGATATATTTAGTTCTTTGTCTTATTTTTCTTATTTTAAACTTTGATACAATTTTATGTATCATTTTCTGACATTTTGAGATTCATGTTCTCTCCCTCCCTCCAACTCCCTCTTCCTCAAGATGGCAGGTACCACGATATAAGTTGTATATGTGTTATCATGAAATATATATTTCTATTTTCATTGTTTGAAAGAAGACACATTGCTTAAATTAGAGAAAAATTCATGGAGGAAATAAATTGAAGGATAACATGTTTCAATTTACATTCAGACTCCATCAATTCCTTCTATGGTAGCAGAGAACCTTTTGCATCATAATTTGTAATATTTTCCCTCTGATTAAAGAGAGTTTGAATTTCTTCATCTGAGAATTGTCTCTCGGTATCCTTTGACCTTTTGTGTGTTTTCATTTCTAAATACCCTATTTTAAGGGTGGCTGGAACAAGCTGGATTATATACAGAGTTGGAATTGTCACCAAAATGATGAAAGACACTTAAAACAATGTCATGCTAGAATATGTGCCAGAACATGCTAGATAAATGAGGAAAATGATGATTTTTCACCTGTAGATCCGAGGGGACATGATATCTATTTTCAAATGCATGAGAAGTTGCTCAGTTTGGCCTAAAAAATCAGAAACAGATGCAAAACTAAAAACAGTGAATAGAAGATTCAGAGAATCTGATTTCAGCAGAATATACAGAAGAAAAGATCTCAGTCATTATAGATGTCCAAAAGTGAAACAGACTACCTCAAGAGGTCGAGATTCTGTCATCTCTTTAAGCATAACTTATTATCAGGATTTTTTTAGTGGCAGTTAGTTGGGACAGTTGATAGGCTGCTAGATTTGGAATAAGGAAGATGAAACATTGCCTTTGAAACTTGTTACTCTATCACTACCCACTGGAATCCATCAAAACAAGTCTCATCTTTTTTCGAACATCAAAACCCTTTAAAGATCTAAAGTCAGCCATCATGTGCCTCCAAATTTTTCCAAATGTCCTTCTCTATTTCTCTTAAAACTGCAACAGTGCCTTCAATTCTGTGACCTCATTAGCTCTATGGACTATAATGATAATTTCTATGCAGATAATAACCATAACAGTATATCCCAAACATCATATCTTATTTAAACACCTACTTGGCAAAACCAAATATTTATTGGATATTCCCAGCAAAATGACCTGAACAAGTTCAAATCAGATGTATTATATCCCCATTCCCACTAATTCTCACTTCCCAGACTTCTCTATTTCTGTTGAGGGCTTTCATTTACTCAGACATGCATCTTTGGAGTCACCTCTGCTCCTCCTCCCCTTGCTTTTATCCAATCAGTTACCATGTTTGATTGATTTTTTTTTAAACCCTTGTACTTCAGTGTATTCTCTCATAGGTGGAAGATTGGTAAGGGTGGGCAATGGGGGTCAAGTGACTTGCCCAGGGTCACACAGCTGGTGTTTGATTGATTTTAAATCCCAAGTGTCTTCCCTATGTCCCTTTACTTCTACTCAAACAGCCACCACCCCACTTCATATTCTCATCACCTTCCACCTAAATGACTGCCATAGCTTCCTAATCTGTTTCCATGACTAGCTTCTCCTTTCTATAACACATCTTTTACACTCTTGCCAAAAGTAATTTCCTGAAAAAAAATAAGAGAGAGAGTGAGAAAGAGAGAGACAGAGAGAGACAGAGAGAGAGAGACACACAGAGAGAGAGAGAGAGAGACAGAGAGAGAGAGAATCTTCAAACACATTCTCCTACTCAGAAATCTTCAGTCATTTTACTACTGTCTCGGGGAAAAATGCAAATTATTCAACGAGGTATTTAACCTCTCCACAATCTGGGTCTCATTTATAGAAGAATTACATAATTGCACTATTAGAAGTTTCCTCACTCCATGTTCCTTACTTCAGTGGTATAAACTTTCATTACTTCCTAATTCCCTTATTATTGTCATGGGCATCACTATCCTCTTAGTCTCCAAGGCTCACAATTTGACTTCTCATTCTCATCTGTCTCATCCAAGCAGTTGCCAAGTCCTACTCTTTTATCTTTATCTTTTATCTTTACATATCTTTTATATGGTCCCTTCTCTTCATTGACTGATAAAACCTTGGTCCAGACACTCATCATCTCATGCCTAGACTAGTGCAATTGTCTGATGCCTCATAATCCAATTTCAAGTCTCTCTTCCTTTCAACCCTAACTTTCAAAGCACAGGACTAGCCATATCATCTAGTATTCAAAACAAAATACAATTCCAGTGGTTCTTGATAACAAGAAGAAATACAAAGTTCTCTTTTTGGTTCTTAAAGCTTTTTATAATCTGACACCTTGCCATCTTTCTATTTTTCTTACTCACTTCTCATCCTCCTTGACCTATGATGTAGTGACACGCACTGGCCTCCTTGTTATTCCTTGCCCATGAAGCACTATCTCCCAACTCCAGACATTTTCATTGTCCCTCTAATAATTATATGATTCTTTCACTCCTTCCTCATCTCTGCCTCCTGGATTTCCTCTCTTTAATTTCCAGTTAAAGTCACATTTTCTATTAAAGAAAAGAGCCTTTTCTATTCCTCCTTAATCTTGTTTCCTTCTCTCTAAAATTATCTCCCATTTACCCTATCTGTATCTAGTTTGTATATCATGTTCTGCAATGCTATCTCCTCCATTAGAGTGTGATCTCTGTGAGAGCAAAGACAGCTGGTATTTTTTTTTACCTTTCTTCACATCCCTAATGGGTAGCACAGTGACTGGAACATAGTAGGTACTTAAAATACTTGTAGACTTGGTCCACGATTCAAACTCAAATCTTCACAAAACAAGATATCTGGGTTCTACAAAACATAGATCTCTGGACCAGGAGTCAGGAAGACATGGGTCCAAATGCAGCCTCAGACACTTAGTAGCTTTGCTACCCTGAAGAAGTCACTGAACCTCTCTCAGCTCTACTTTCTACTTCTATAAAATGAGGATAATAATAGGACCTGCCTGCTGAGGATTTTCTGATGATCAGCTGAGGCTTAATTTGTCAAATTTGTAAAGCTAAAAATGTATTATAAATGCTAGCTAGCTGTCATCATTATCATTAGAGATCTTTTAACTAGAGAACACCTTATCTGTCCCAAGATCATCTTACACATTCATAGGTAAGGTAAACCACTACAATATAGATTTTGGGCACAGAGTATCGCTAGCTTAGAGCTGAAATTTTCTTTCAGTTCTGAATAAGAGATAGGCATCCTAAGCATCAAATATTGAAAGTTGTTGGATGAGGTGAAGCTCTGAAGACATCAGGATCTCAAGTCAGGCTTGAAAAATGGCCTACCCCAGCAGATACTTGCTCATTTGTTAATGATGATTCCTAAATTGCACTTGGGACTTGGCAAAATGCATGGAAAAGGATGAATAAAAATATTTTATATTCATCTCCCACCATTAGGCTTACAAACTCAATAACATAAAGAGAGAAAGAGTGCTTGAGAGAAACAGAAAGAAACAAAGAGAAAGAGAGACTGAAAAAGACAAAGACAGTCAAAGAGAGACAGAGAGAGAGAATTTTAAAGAAAAGAACTTTTAGAGCAAGTAGAATCTATATTGAAATGAATGCTATGTTTACAGTGAGAGAACCAGTGATACTGTCACCTATCCAAATTCTTTAATAATTCTGAGTGTGTTTCCTTGATTTTAACCTAAAATTGTTGAACAAAAGAACTGGAAAGTTCCCTTCCAATTCTGCCTCTCTTTGATCCTACTGCATATTCTTTTATTTAAGAGTTGAGGAAACAGAAGAATAATATTCTAAATATCTTGTCCAAGGTAGCAAATGTTGACCTCAGCTAAGATTCAAAAATAATAAGTAGTAGCCAGGTCAGTATTTGTATGCAGGTTCTGTGACCCTCAAATGTTATACGCTTTCCACTCTTTCCTTACAGCAAGAACTTGGAATAAGGAGAGAAAATATAAATACATTCTAGCAATGATATATGTTAAAGTGTTAAGTGATATGTTAAAGTCTAGAGTTAAGGGGTTACATTGAAAAATACAACTATCTGTGGTTCTACCTGAAGCATTGATCCCTGGGTTTATTAACTCACTGCCTAGTGGCCCAGTGTATATAACTCTGAAACCAGGAGTAAGAGTCATCTTAATGTTTTAAGGTCTCACCTCAAAAACTTACTAACTGTATGACCTTAGGTAAGTCCTTTAACTCTTTTGCCTCAGTTTCCTTATTTGTAAAATGAGCCAGAGAAAGAAATAGCTGAGAAAACTGAAAATGACTAGCCAACAACAATGACAACTTTTATGGACCAGAGGAGAAGAAAAAAAAAAGATAATGTGCTAGAATGATAGACTTAGAACATGGAACAACTTACAAATTTCCCCGAAAAACTTTTAGCTTTGTAAATCTGGGCAACTCACTTTGATCCTACATTTTCTTTTGGCTAAAAGAAGGATAATAATATCACCTGCCTCACAAGGTTGCAAGGAGGGAATTAAATAATTCATGTAAAATGTTTTGTGAACCTTAAAATTCCAAATAAAAATCAGCTGCTGATGTTATCATAAAGGTGACAAGGAAGGGAGTATGTCAGGTGATGTGGTGTATCTGAGTGCCAATTTTCAATGGGAAATGGAGCTTCTGGTGTCATTTTATTTTGATGAGGAACACTCCAAAATAGACCAAGCAGGGAATATGGGCAGCAAGTCTACATTTTTTTCCCTCAGAGGTTAGTTGATTGGTTGGTTGTGTCCTTCAAACTCGAAGAGGACTTACGGAAAAAATGTATATTGTGTCCAACTATTGCTAATGATACCATTATGAGATCAGATTACTCTACGATCTGAAGAGTCTCTTCCCCTAGGCAGTAGGAAGAGTGCGAAATGAACCTTGGATACTAACTTATGATATAACCCATGGAGAAATGTCCCACATGCTTCTGAAGGTATAAAAGTCATGGGTAGGTGGCGAGGGCACGCCCATATACTGGCAGGGAACCAGACACCTTCCAAAAACTTTTCTTTCTCTCTCCTGCAAAAGAGCAACCTTGGAACCGAGAGTGAAACACACATTGCTTGGCGTCATATA
Organism: Gracilinanus agilis; assembly: GCF_016433145.1. Lineage (NCBI taxonomy): Eukaryota > Metazoa > Chordata > Mammalia > Didelphimorphia > Didelphidae > Gracilinanus > Gracilinanus agilis. The sequence goes on from NC_058131.1 coordinate 23,713,384, forward strand.
ATCCTGTTTCAACTCCTTCTCCCTGTCACCAACAAAACCCTCCTAATCTGTAGATTGAAGCCAAAGCACTCAGCGCCTTAACTTCAGGTTCATATCAATTACCTGCAGTGGCATCATCTTCACATAAGATCAGTTATAACTGAATTTGAAGAGTTTAATATTAAGGGATAAAATTTCCTCACATAGAGGACATTTTGATAGGCATGCATCCTGGTTTTAGACCTATATTCATGAAATCAGCAGCACATATTTTATTTCTTTATGCATTCTTTAGATTTATTCCTAAGTTTCACATGATTTAAAAGTGATTTTTTTGCAGGTATTTGGGCCATCAATCTCAGTTCTATGCAGATATAAGGCATCATGTAAGACTATAAGCTGCAGAGAATGTGATCTCTATGTGTTATATATCACAGTAAATAAAATATCATTGGACTTGGAGTCAGGAAGACCTACGTTCAAATCCAGCCTCAAACTTTTATTAGTTGTGTGACCCCAGGCAAATCATTTAACTTCTATGTTCCTAACTTTCCTCTTCTGTAAAACCCTCCTTTACAGAATAATGGGTTGTTACTCATTTATCCCAACCCATTCTAAATTTATTTTCTGAATTAAAAGAGAAAGATTCCTCAGCAGATGTTTTCTATACCAATGAAATCACAAACTCAATCCAAAATCACAACTGGCATGTATATAGCACTTTAAAGTTTTCACTCCTACTAAATGATACAGTACCTCCTGATCCCCCCCTCTGTTTCCCATTGAAATAACAGGAGTCATCATTGAAGTATTAATAAAATATTTACTTAAAGATAAGCCAAAAGTGGGGGGGGGGCAGCCCGATGGCTCAGTGGATTGAGAGGCAGGCCTAGAAACAGTTGGTCCTAGGTTCAAATCTGACCTCAGACATGTCCTAGTTCTGTGACCCTGGGCAAGTCACTTAACCCCCATTGCCTAGCCCTGTATCAAATAAAATTAATATAGAAAGATATATATGAAGATATTAGGGTTTTATTTAAAGCTATTTTGATAATTAAGTCACGTGCCTAATAAGAGCTCATTCAAATTGCCATGCCATTACCTCTGTCCATCTGGCTTGTTCAACAGGAAAGAGAGCACATCCCAATCATGTCCAGAGTCTTACACCTCTCTCTAGGTTATCACATTTCCTGCCCACCTGTATTACACAAAAGGAATCATGGGAAATGTAGTTTTCAAGTCCCTTAAACATCCACAGGAAGTTTAGACCAGAGACCTCAAGATCAGTTCAAGGACTCCCAAATTTCCAATACCACAGCCCTTACCACTCTTCTGCCTTGGAGCCAATACACAGTATTGACTCCAAGATGGAAGGTAAAGGTTTAAAAATAAAAAGATAAGCCAAAAGTAAGAAAAATCTTAACATGATAATTCAAAAGGAAACCCAAGTCACACTGTTCTATCCATTCACCAAGATTTAGTATGGGAGAGTGGGCACACACTTGCAGAAAAAATTTAGCAGGGAAATATATGGGTGAGGAAATTAACATTTGAAGAAAAATCATAACCCAGGATTCAAGAATGTGATGTCCTCAGCTCCTTCAGAAGTACTATGCACTACGTGGAACTGCTAGATACCCCCTGAAACAACCAAAATGCCCACCGACAAAAAGGTCTGTGCTTTACACCACCAATAATGTACAACAACCTGACTCCTGAGGCTTAAGAGGAAGGATGGAAGGAAATGAATGTTCCTCATGATGACAAGGATAAAGCAGTTAGCATGGTGGTCAGAATTCAAGAAATCACTTTAAAATGGCCCTGAGAATGTCAGGCCTCATTAACCTTTTCTCTGCAATAAAGATAGTAAGTGAAGGGGATATCACTAGAGCAGAAGGAAAAGTCAAAGGCCTGAGAAGAAATTTTGTATCAGAAAAAAATTTGAAAGCAACATAGGTGAAACATTTGCATATGATACTGAAACCAGGATAATAAATTAAAAAATATTATGATCCTGAAAAAGTCCTAAAGTGAACTTTAGTAAGTTAAAACAAGTGTAGACACAAATATTGAAAGTATTATGAAGCCTGTTTCCCTTCTCTGGGTGGAGAGAGAGGTTGCCTACAGATACAAAATGCAGTATATGTCATTAATATCTCTCCCTTGTAGATTTTACTTAGTTCTTTTATTGTGGGACAGTGGAGTACAGTGGAAGTGATATATGGGAAATCATCAAGGATGCCAGTATAACTTCCTTAAAGCATAAAACTGGTCCTTTTGTTACTCTTTTTAAAAATATTCTGTGGCTCCCTACTGCCTCTAAGGGGAAAATGTACATATCTTATGGTTATTGTTCAGTCATATCTGAATCTTCATAACCCCATTTGGGATTTTCTTGGCAAAGTTAATGGATTGGTTTACCATTTTTTTCTCCAGCTCATTTGACAGATGAGAAACTGAGGCAAACAGGATTAAATGACTTGCCCAGGGCCATATAGCTAATATGTATCTAAACTCAGATTTGAGCTAAGAAAGATGCATCTTCCTGACTTCAGGCCTGGCACTCTATCCACTGTGCCATCTAGCTCCATTTAAAGTCCTCTACACTCTGGTTCCTACATATTTTTTCAGGCTTTAAAAAATGTATATATATATATATATATATGTATATATATATATATATATATTCCTCTTCACATATTCTGCATTCCAATTAAGCTGGCCTTCAAGTTCCTCCATAAATTCATGATTCTATCTCCTATCTCCATGTCTTTGTTCCTGACAAACATTCCCCATTCATCTCTGCTTCTAAGAATCAAAGCTCAACTCAGGTGAAAACTCATATCTGAAGCCGAAGCTCATCTTCCTACTTGTTGCTGTCCACTCACATTAAACTGAATTTACTTATCTATGTCACTTCAGTGTTATACAAGCTCCTGGCTGATAGGAAGTATTTGCTTGTGTGTTTTTATGAATATGACTATACCTAACACACAGTAAACCTAAAGAAGAAAAAGTTTTGTGAATTGAATTGAATTCACAAAAGCTGAGCATGATTTTTAGTAGATCAATCATTCAAATGACATGCCAGTTAGAAAACAGAATCCAGGGGTAGCTGGGTACCTCAGTGAATTGAGAGCTAGGCCTAGACATAGGAGGTCATAGGTTCAAATCTGACCTTAGACATTTCCTAACTGTGTGACCCTGGGCAAGTCACTTAACCCCCATTGCCTAGCCCTTACCACTGTTCTGCCAAAGGTTTTTTAAAAAAAAGATTATAGATTCTAATAAAGAAAGATTAATATAATATGAGTTGTTCCAGCCATTACATATGCTATCATTATCATTACATACATTATCACACATTCAAAAGTAATTAAAATATCTCTACTGTTTAACCCAGAAATCCCATTCCTAAGCATATATCCCAAGGAAGTCAATGATAAAAATCTACATATACCCAAATCTATATATCCAAATTTTATTATAGCACCACTTTTTGTCATAGAAAAGGCAAACGCTGTTGATGTCCATGGGCCAGGAAATGATTATTTTTTAAATTAATGTAATAAGCATGATTAAGTTCTAAGAATTTATAACATTTATGAATGGAGAAGAGCTTGAAAAATCATTTCATGAACTGTTGCAAAGTAATATAAGTAGAATCAAGAAAAGAACATACTTATTAACTATAATGATGTCATAAATAATAACATTAAAGAATAAAAAGGGGGAATAACAGTAGCTGAACCCTTGATATAACCAATATTATACTCCAAAAAGAGATATTAAAAATATATATCTCTTGCAGAGATAACTGTATATGACATTGTATATACTTTGCAATAGTTAATTTTGCAGAACAATTTTTTTCTTCCTCTTTGCTCTGAAATAGCTTACAAGTAAGTTGATAGGGGGAAACTCAAATCAATATATTAAGTAAAATATTTAAAGAAACATTGAAAAGCCTAGCCAAATTCTTTCAAGAAAAATGGAGAGAAACGAATCACTTCCCACTGGGTCCATCAAGAAACTTTTCATGGATGAGGTGATATAGCAAATTGGATCTCAAAGAAAGCAAATTATGTCAAGGGATGGAGATATGAGAGTGTGTTGCCATGATAGTGGATAGCCAGTGGGAGAGATGAAAAATAGGTTTAACTTCAGATTTAAATCCATTCTAAATTTCTTCCAGGTAATGTGCAGAGAAGTAGTAAGGAAGAATGGGAGAAAGCAGAAAAGGAAGGATGTGGAAAAGAAAGGAAAAAAGGAAAGAAAAAATCTATTAAGTATCTACTATATACCAGACACTTAACTAAGCACATTATAAATATTATCTCACTTAGTCTTCACAATAATTCTATGAAGTAGGTGCCATTATTATCATAATTTTACCATTGGGAATCCTGGGTCAGGAAAAAGTGAAATTATTTACCCAGGATCACATAGCTATTATTTCTGGACAGATGTCATGTCTTCTTGGTTCCAAGCCTAGCACTCTATTCACTTCTCTATCTAACTAAAATTTACAGTAGGAAGGAACTCTAGAGATTGCTGGGCCCAGCCACTTCATCTTGCATATGAGGAGACTCTGAGGAAGTCTGAGGAAGTTAAGTGACTTGACTTTGATTTCTCGTACCAGTATCCACAGGAATTAAAATAATATTTGGCAAATGGTACGTAATTAATATGTATTGTATGTTTTGATTGATTGGTTCATTGATTGATTTTCCAATGTCACACAACTTGAGAGGGCTGAAGAAATGACATTTAAGCTCAAGGACTCTGACTCTTAATCAGATAGTATAAGCCTCCAAAATCTTTTTTTCCCTCATCCTTCCCCATTGCCCTCAAATCAAAATTAATTAATGAAATCGATGTTATCAAATAAATCATATCAGTGTGCAGGGGCTAATGCCTGGTATTTGTTTAATGTTTTATCCTTAATCCTTAAGCTAAAATCTTGTTTTCCTCTTCCTTCTATGGAGGCAACAAGTTGACCAAGTTCCTTGATGGATGTGCTACTAGATAGGGTAGGTACTATATCTATTTTTTTTTCTCATTCCATCCCCATTACCTAGCATAGTATGTGGCTTCTTTTGTTGTTGATATTTGGAGACTGACATGTGCCTTAATTTCTCTAAGGAGCTCTGAATGAGGAAGCTGTCTCTTATCAATAAAGATTGCCAGCTGCTCTGAAATTTTAGCTTTTCTAAATGTTGCATAGGATAATGATCCTATGCAACATATGATATACCACAGTTCATCAAGACAGGGGACAAGAGATAAGACTAGAAATCATGTTAATTGACTCAAAACCAGCCCTATACACAATCCATGGGGATTTTTTCTCATCTGGCCAGAAGCAAACATGTAATAAATTTCTGGAGAGCTGAACTTAATTGAATGTCCATTCAGACTTAATTACATTTGGACATCGATGTTTTCTACTCTAATATATTTGCATTTTAATATAGCATTCAATTTCCTTAAATGGAACTGATGATTCTGCTCTAGAACAATGTCAAGTCCTGTTGAAATTGGTCAGGGTAAGTACCTGGTAGATACCTTTCAAAAGGACTTGAAATTCTGGCACAAAAGTGAGCATAAACTCTGCCTCTACTCAAGACAGTCTACTATAAGGTAACAAAATGCTCAAGAACCAAACAAATTAGCATTTAGTAAGAGCCATGTGCAGTGATGGAATGAATTACTGACATCAAGAACACATGTTGAACATGAGCCAGAAAACAGAGATGTGGACATGAGTGGACAATGTTAACATGAACCCAAGTTGAGGCTTTGCTAGTTTCCTGAAGGATTCATAAATTCCACCGGGGAGACACAACTTCAATTTTGTCAGCTAAGCATTTTGACTTCGGCCCCTTTCTAGCTTCTGAGGATTGCCATTTAAATGTGTTAAATTAAACCTGAGGCACTGCAAAAATAATTAATTTCATAAAGCACTTACCTATGATTAAAGTGCTATGATAATCTTTAATTCGCCAGGGACTTGGGAGGCTTAGCCAATTAATGTGTGTTAATTGCTTGGAGAATCTTCAAGGGATGGGCTCTGAGCTGGCCAAGTGTTACTGTAATGAATGGAATGTCATTTTTTATGTTTATTTTTCTTGTAAATCAGAACCTTCAGTTTCACAGGACAACAAATATAGAGGAGACTTTCCCAAATACTGTCAGACTTCCATATTATGTTCCCATATCTGATCATGTGCTTTTTTTTCCCCTGAAATGTTGTCACTGTTGATTATTCACAAAAATGGGAATGAGGAGGGAATATCACAATCTTGGCACAGGAAAAGACCTTAGAGGTCATCTTGCAGCTGGATAGTATCGTGAACAGAGAACTAGACCCAGATATATCTGAATTCAAAGGTTCCTCAAGCCCTTAGCAGCTGTGTGACCCTGGGGAAATCATATACCTTTTCCCATTGACCATTTCTTCATCTGTATAAAGAAGAATGTAACATCATCTACTTCATAGAGTTGTTGTGATAATCAAATGAGATTCTACAATGTATTCCAAAAATCCTGTGGTTTTTTAAAGCTATTAAAGCTTTAAATAGATGATACATTTTGTAAATCTTAAAGCACTCTATAAATGCCATCTATTATGATTACCTGATATTAACTCCTTGCATTTATCCAGAAGTAATCTTTAGAAAGTCTTTCTTCACAGCAGACATGAAAAGCAAGGTCACTGGAGAAGTGCTAAAAGACTCATTTTACAAATGTGAAAAATGCTACTCAGAGAGGGTTTAAGTGACTTGTCCATAGTCAACATAAATAAAAGAAAATTAGAAACCCCACTAAAAAGCCTTTTCCCCTGACTTAATTCATTCCACTTTCCCCTATACCATACTGGTTTTCACATAGTCTACTTTCTATTTGTGCCCATATTTACACATTTTATATTCTCCTCTCAGGGAAAAACATCATCCGACAGCTGTTTAAAGCTTAGGGCAATTAGGAGATAACTGAAGCCATGGGTCAGATGAAGCTATTGCTTGGCCAGATGAAACTGAAACTCTTTAAATAGAACTAAAGTTGGCTTTCCTGGACTGTTTACCCAAATGTCCTTAGTTCCACCCTCCAAGGAGACAAAGAAGAAGTCTCATCCCTTTCCCACATGGCAGGATTTCAAATATTTGCAGACAGCTATCAAATCTTCTCTTAGTATTTGCTTATGTAGCATAACCATTTCCTCTGTGTATGTCTCTCTCCCTGCCCATCCTGTTCCTTGTATCAATGGTCTCTTCACTTTTCACCAAACTGGTCAATCCTTTGTATTCCTCTAGATTATCATTCTTCCTGAAATAACCAGCATACTTACAAATTCATAGTTCCATATTAACAATTCAATAAAGGGAAATAAAGACGTGTTGGATGTACAGAGTTCCAGTCAAATAATATACCAATACAGAATATAATGATACTCCTCATGCTCAGGAATTCTACTGCAGATAGTATTTGGTTAAGATGCTTGTTCAAAACTGAGTAAAAGTTTAAAATCATTAAAGTTTTCCCTCTTTATTTGTCACCTTTTTAGTCTTTGGAGTACATAAAACTTGGGTTCAGATCCTATTTCTGACACAAAATGGCTGTATAAGCATGGATAAGTCAGTTACCCTTTTAGTGACTAAAAAATCCTTTGAGATCTATCAAAAACATTTAAGAACCTACTGTGTTCCAGACACTATAATAAAGTACACAAAGATTTTAGGTTGTGGAAAAGTAACCAATTTGGTTTGGCAAATTTCCTATGCCGGTGAAATTGCAGCTCTAGGAGTTAACACACGCACACACATGTGAACACACACACACACACATACACACACAGACATGAGCATACACAGGCACACAGAAATTGAACTAAGAAGTAGTTTGGAATAGACAGGGCCCCTCCCAGACGTTAGAAACAATGGAATTTAATTCTTTCTCCTGAAACCTAGTAGATCTGTGATCTTTGGTATGCCTTTTAATCTTTCACTGCCTCCATGAAATTCTTTAAGCTTCTAAAGTACCCAAGTATTACATATGTCAATGGATAAGCAAATCAACTACCTGTACATCAGGCCACATAATTTTTTTCAGAGAGCAATTCCCAAAACTGTTGAAGTCAGATCCTGTCTAAAAGCAAATCCTCGAAATAATTGGCAGGTTTCAGTTCTTGTATCATGCTGTTGGCTGATATTTAGGTTGTAATGGGTATGTATGAAGATGGAATTAACTCTACCCTGCCCATTTTTAAATTTAATCATCAAAAGTGTAAATACCCCACTTACACGTGAATGGGGGAGGTCTGTAACCCACATGTGTGAAAGTGGGTGATGAATCAGCATGGACTGACTTCCCCCTGGGCAGTCATAAGCAAATTTTAAGCTATAATTGGTACACATAAAGTGGGAGAAAAGCACAAGAAGTGACGCAAAAGAAGCACCTTTAAAAAAAGTTACAAATTCCTGTGAACACTTCTTGGGAGTTCAGAGCTCCAGCTGGAGGCTCTTTCACTCTTTCGCCTTGGGCAGGATCCTGGAGGAACTCTGGCTGAGGACCTTAGAATGCTTTCTATTTTAGAACTACCATGGGGACGAGTGAAAAAGACTGACTCCTTCCTGGATTTTTCTGAAGGGACTCTGCTCTTCAGAGAGGCTTCGTGACTGAAGCCCTTGCTTTATTCATCCAGGCGCCCTCAGCCCTCAGCTCAAGGTTAAGGCCCCTCTGGCTGAGGACTAATTAGCCCTGCCTGGGTTAAGCCTGGGGCCAAAGCAAAATACTTAGTGTGTTAGGTTATGTATCTTTCCCTATCTTCTCTCTGATTTTCTTACTTTCACTTGCTATATTTTATAAATAAATTACATTAAAAAATAATTTGGAATTGATTAAATTTCTGGTGACCACCTTCTTGTATATTGAATCCAAACATAATAGTTTACCCTTTACAAGGGGGAAGAAAAGTATCTTTCCCCACCCCAAAAAATATTATTTGTTAAGTAGATTCTTAATTCTGTATTAATTCATATGATTTTAATTTGTCTTTGTGTCTTTTTTCTTTTTCTCTTCAACATAAATGAAGAAGTTGAGATCTATCAAACATCTTAAAAAGGATTTTGGCCTAGTCCTCCAGTCTACTGAGAGTATTATGAATCTCAATTTTATGATCTAATATATTAACAATTCCTCCCAGCTCTATGTCATTTGGAAATCTTTTAAGCATGCTTTCTATGTCTTCAAGACACTGAAACATTTATGAAGCAAGAGAGGAATAAGAATAAGACTCTTTGGTAAACTATCACATAACTTCTATTTAAAAAATAAACCCTTACCTTCTGCAGAAAAACAGTAAGGGCTAGACAGTTGGAATTAAGTGACTTGCCTAGGGTCATATGACTAGAAAGTGTCTGAAACCAAATTTGAACCCAAGATGTGATCATCATCAGGCCTGTCTCTCTTTTCACTGGGATATCTAGCTGTTCCTATAACTTCTATTTTGGGGGGAATCTATCATAGCAGAATAAATGTAGAACTACAAAAGACTTTGGAGGTCATGTAATAAAACTCTCTCATTTTATGAGTTTGAAATTGATGCTAAATGGAATTTGACAAGTTACACAGATTATTGATGGGAAACCTAGGATTCAACAACAGGTTCTAAAATGTTTTGACTGCATGTTCAAAGGCATTATGGGGATAGATCATTGAACCTGGAGTCAGAAAGACAGAGTTCAAATTCATCTTTAGGCACATTGTGGGGCTCTAGAAAAATCACATAAATAACCTAAGTTTCCTGAGATATAAAATAGTGATAATGATATTCCCTACATTGCAGAGTTTTCTGATAATCAAATGAGATAATATCTGTAAAGTTCCTGACACATAATTACTTATTAAATGTCTGTCCTTTTCCCAATACCCACTTCCACACTATACTACTCTGACTCAGAATGTACTTTCTAGGAATGGGTAATCAAAATCAAAATCCTTGCTTAGGAGGAATAAAGAATGGAAAAGAGGAGATTTTGTCATGGCAAAATTAAGACAAAGAAATTATAACTAAATTGTATACTTTATTTTAAACCCTAAATGCTGTCCATTCATTTTTAAAAATTTGATTTTCATGATAAATCTATAAAATGACTCTGAAAAAAATAATGAAAAATTATTTCTGATGTTTCCACCTCACCTCCAAGTGATCTTTTATTTCCTATGTTATCATTCCATTATTGTTCGGATCTCTAGGAGTATTTTCATCCATTCTAATGTGAGAAACTACTCCAAGAAAAGTATTTAACATCTGTCCTCCACACTCAAATGTAGATGTTTTTAATGTTATTTTAGAAGACCTCCCAATGATAAGCAAGACAGCAATAGCAAACATACATTGAATATAGCAGAAGAAAAGCAAGAACCTCAAATCTCCTGAGTGTTCCCACGTTCCCTTCCCAGTAATTTTAAAATAATGTCTCCAAATTTGGAGTGGGAGGACCAGTAAAAAGATGAGGTGAGATAATTTTCATCCCATTTCAATTTAGGTCGGCAGGAAAAGTTTGTCTCACTGGGGTGAGAGTAGAACCCAGGCCAGTATACTCCATACTCTGGGAAGTTATCAACACACAGTGGAGGTAAACAAATCTTCAGCTACAATTTCCAGAGCTCTATGTACAAAAACAGTAGAGAAGTCAAACAAATGACCAGAAGGAGATCACAAGACACCCTTTCACGGCAACAGGTGCAGGGCAATGTTGTATTGCCATGCCCATACATGGCTCCTAATCATTGTCTCAAGGCAAGAAAGAACAACTGCCACACTACAGTATACAGGTATAAGGGAAGAAGGGACCCTGATCATAGTTCTAGGATAGAACCTTATGCTTATGGTCAGCCACTGAAAAAAACAAAGGACAGGACAGAGGTGTCTACACATCCATTTAGCTCATACCATCTTAGAACAAATGAAAACTTAAAAATTCTCAAAAATAGCTCTGAAAACAGCAACACAAAAAGAAACCTGAAGCTAGGTTCTTTGTCCCCTTCATGTCAGGATTAGAGCTCCATTTAATGATAAATTTAAATTTCAAGAAATAGATTCAGGAAGAAACAACAACAACAAACAATTCTTGCTAGATAATGTGACTATGGTGACAAGGAAAGCCAAACACAAACCAGAAGATGACAGCAAAGTCAAAACTACTATATCTAAAGCCTGATTTAAAAAAAAAAAAGAACTAGTCTCAGTCCAAAATTAATTTCTGGGATACCTCAAAATGCATTTTAAAAATTAAACAAAAAATAACCAAAAGGAAAATAGGGAAAATAAATGAGAGATGCAAGAAAATCATAAAAAAGGAGTCTGTATCTTATAAATAAGTCACAAAGAAGTGACAAAGAAAACAAAACCTGAAAAAAAATATATGTAGGCAAAATGGTAGAATAGGGACAAAAATTCCCTAAAGAGAAATCCTTAAGAAGCAGAATTGTCTTACAAAGGAAAAAAAGATATTAAAAATTCACTAAAGAAAAGAATATCTTAAAAATTATAAATGGGCAAATAAAAACTAATGACTTCACAAGAGATCAAAACACAATAAAAGAAAATCCAAAGAATTAAAACAAAGACAAACATGTGAATTACCTCATTGGAAAAAAATGTGATTTGAAAGAGATCTAGGGCATTTAATTTAAGAACAATTAAGCTACCTAAAAGCCATATCAAAAAATGGGAAAACATTATTTCAAGAAATTATCAAAGGAAACTTCCCCAATATTCCTAACCCAGAGAGTAAAATAGGAATTGATAGAAGCTATTGATCACTTCTTGAAAGAGTTCCCAAAATAAAGACGTCTATGAATAGCATAGTCAATTTCCAGAGCTCCCATATCAAGAAAAAAGTATATATAAAAGCAATCAGAATGAAAAAATTCAAATGTTGTGAAGTCATGGTCAAGATAATACAAAATTTGGCAACTTCTCCATTAAATGATAAAAGAGCCTGGGATATGATATTCCAGAAATCAAAGTATTTAGCCTTAAAAGTATGAATCAGGATCAGTGGAATAGACTTGGGGTTAATGATGTCAGCAAGACAGTGTATGATAAACCCAAAGAGCCCAACTTTTGGGACATGAATCCACTATTTGACAAAAACTGCTGGGAAATTTGGAAAACAATATGGGAGAGATTAGGTCTAGATCAACATCTCACACCCTACACCAAGATAAATTCAGAATGGGTGAATGACTTGAATATAAAGAGGGAAACTATAAATAAGTTAAGTGAACACAGAATAGTATACTTGTCAGATCTCTGGGAAAGGAAAGATTTTAAAACCAAGCAAGAGTTAGAGAAAATTACAAAATGTAAATTTAATGGTTTTGATTATATTAAGCTAAAAAGCTTTTGTACAAACAAAAACAATGTAGTCAAAATCAGAAGGGAAACAACAAATTGGGAAAAAATCTTTATAACGAAAAACTCTGACAGGGGTCTAATGACTCAAATATACAAGGAGTTAAAGCAATTGTATAAAAAATCAAGCCATTCCCCAATTGATAAATGGGCAAGCGACATGAATAGGCAATTTTCAGGTAAAGAAATCAAAAGTATCAATAAGCACATGAGAAAGTGTTCCAAATCTCTAATAATTAGAGAAATGCAAATCAAAACAACTCTGAAGTATCACCTCACACCTAGCAGATTGGCTAAAATGAAAGAAGGGGAGAGTAACGAATGTTGGAGGGGATGTGGCAAAATTGGGACATTGATGCATTGCTGGTGGAGTTGTGAAATGATCTGACCATTCTGGCTGGCAATTTGGAACTATGCCCAAAGGGCTATAAAAGACTGCCTGCCCTTTAATCCAGCCATACCATTGCTGGGTTTGTACCCCAAACAGATCATAGATAAACAGACTTGTATGAAAATATTTATAGCTGTGCTTTTTGTAGTGGCAAAAAACTGGAAAATGAGGGGATGTCCTTCAATTGGGGAATGGCTGAACAAATTGTGGTATATGCGGGTGATGGAATACTATTGTGCTAAAAGGAATAATAAACTGAAGAAATTCCATGCAAATTGGAGAGACCTCCAGGAAGTGATGCAGAGTGAAAGGAGCAGAGCCAGAAGAACATTGTACACAGAGACTGATATACTATGGTAAAATCAAATGTAATGGGCTCCTGTACCAGCAGCACTGCAATGACACAAGACAGCTCTGAGGGATTTATGGTAAAGATGCTACCCACATTCAGAGGAAGGACTGCAGGAGAGGAAACATATAAGATAAACAATTGCTTGAATGCATGGACTGAGTCGGACATGAATGGGAAATAGACCCTGAACAAGGACACTTGTTACAACCAGTGGAAATGTTCATTGGCCATGGGTGGGGAGAGGGGGGGTGAAGGGGAAAGTAGGGGCATAAAGTATGTAAACAGATTAAAAACGAATATTAATAAATGTCTAATAAAAAAAGAAAAAAAGAAAAAAAAGAAAGGAATGATATGCCCATTTGGTTAAGTATAAAATATATCTACTGTTACAGAAAAGTAGGAGGAGAGTAGGGTGATAGAAGGAATGGAATGGAATAAGTAGTGCTCAGGAACCAAACAATTTAAAGGACAGGGTGAAAGTTGAGATAGAAGAATTAAAAGGGAAAAGGAGAATGAACAGAAAACACAGTTACTAATCATGATTTTAAAAATACAATAAATTTCTCTAATTAAGTATTATTTCTCAGAGAAAGAATTGAGTTCAATTTATAAGAAATAAAGTAATACCTCAGTCAATAAATGGTGAAAGGATATCAATAGGGAGTTTTCCAGTATAGAAATAAAAGTTATCTATAGTCACATTAAACGTTCTAAATCATTCTTGAATAAATAATTCCACCTCACATTTATCAGATTAGTTAATATGACAGAAATTGACAATGAAAATACTGGAGGTGATGTTGGAAAATTGCGACTTCTGGAAGTCTTTCTTGGATTTTCTGAAAGTATCCTGCTCATAATTTCTTATAGTAAAATAGTACTCCTTGAAAATCATATATCACATTTTTTTTGGAGTTTTGAACTAATCCAAGCATTTCAGAGAGCATTTTGGAACAACAGACAAAGGGCAATAAACTGTTGAAATATTTTGACTCAGCAGTACCATTACTATGTCTGAATCCTAAACAGAAAGGAAGAAAAGGAAAAAGGACCTATATAAACAAAAAAAAAATTAAAGTAGTTCTTTTTGTGGTAATTATGGTAAGAATTGGAAAACAAGGAGAAGGCTACAAATTGGGGAATGGCTAAACTAAATGTGATATATGATTTTCAAGGAATACTATTATACTATAAGAAATTATCAGCAGGATATTTTCAGAAAATCCTAGACTTCTATGAACTGATGCAAAGAGTAGTCAGCTGAACCAGAACAAAGTAAAAGTGATATTATAATAATGATCAACTGTGAAAGACTTAACTATTCTCAGAAATACAAGGATATAAGAGAATTTTGAAGGATTTATGAGAAAAACAAAATGCTATCCACCTCAAGAGAAAAACTGGTAAGAGTCTGAATGCAAACTGAAGAATCAAAAGAAAAATCTTTATTTTTCTCTTTTATAAGTCTGTTTTCCTTCACAACATGACTAATATATAAATGTGTTTCTCATGACTATACTAAAGCTAGTACCAAAGTCCAAGCAATCTCAGTGAAGAGTTAAGAGTAGAAGGGAGAGAATTTGGGACTCAGGTAAAAAAAAAATGTTAAAATATGTTTTGCATGTAATTGGAAAAATACATATATACATATATATGTATTTTTATTATCATATATATAATATATTATATATATACAATATATATAATATATAGTATTATATATATACTCAAATAACCCAATGAGACTTTGCATTACTCTTCACTATTGCTAAATTTGCCTCCTTGTTTCCTGTCCACAGATCTTTTTCTTAGGAAAGGTAATAACCATTTATGTAGAACTTATTAAGTGCCAGGAACTGTGATAAGTGTTACCTTATTTTGTTTTTTTAATTATTAGCCTCACAAACTGGGAATATAGGCACTGCTATGATTCTCCCTTTTATAGATGAAGAAACTGAAGCTAAAAGATGTTGAGTGACTTGCCCCTGGTCACACAGATATTAAGTGTCTCATGCTAGATTTGAATCCAGAGCTTCCTGATTCCAGGTCCAACACTTTGTCTAATGTTTACAAACTAATTTTTAAGCCTCATACCAAACCAAGTCCAATTAGGGATCCTGAGAGTTAAAAAAACAAAACATAAATGGGTAATAATAATGAACCACACATACAAAATGGTTTGCCTTACAACACTTCTAATATAGTAAATAATATAAGTTTTAGGCTATCAGTTTTGGAAATGAGGAAAACAAACCCAAGAATGTAAAAGGAATCTCTAGGTCCATGTTGGTGAACTTTTGGAACATGTACTTAAATGGGGCTGCTCCCCTCCATCTCTTCATCTGTGTCTGAGGACATTTCTCACATTACCTGCCCCTCTGCCCAGCAACCTAATGGGAGAGCTTCCTCCCTCCCCTGTCTTGGGAAAAGCATTCCACTCACCTGTGGCATGAGTATTGCAATTTGGACACTAGATCTCTAAAAGATTCACCATCTTTGCTAAAGGTTATGAGTCTAAAATATCATGATATCAGATTAATAGGCTAGACCCCAGACCTCTTGACTTAATCACGGGTATCCTTACTGCTACAAGAGATTGTCTCATTGGATTGTAGAGTTCCCATTCAAAATGCCAATATACACAATATTGATGTGACAGAGTTGAGTACTTTTGGAAAAAATGATAAGGTGATTTCTTTCATTTCCATTCCCCATTAAGAAATATATTTAATTATTGATTTCTAAAAGTGGCCTTCTGACCAAGATATCTTGCAACTAGCATAGTACATATTACCTGGCTTGAAATGAATAAATGTCAATTAACTAATTAATTGTATCAGTTGCAGAGAGACAAATTGTTGATTGAAATAAGAAAAATCTTCCCAATAATTAGAGATATGCTAAATGGAATGGGAAGTCTCAGGGGCAGGGCATTTCCCCTTTTGCTATATATCTTCTGGAAAAGTTTGGATGATCACTTTTCAGATACAGAGTGGATGAATATTTTTTTT